>NC_053412.1:4238788-4331288 GCF_016859285.1 Xiphias gladius
ACGCCGCGCAAACATCTCGCAGGGATGGAGGCTACACGGGGTAACGGACGTGACATGAGGCGAAAGCTGATATGATACGTTTCGCGGTGAAAAAGACAAAAAAGTCAGTATGGAAGAGATGAGGACACAGCGTTCGTCCACACAAGAGATGCTGGTGCCAGCTCCCCGGAGAGAGGTCAACATGAAAGCAAGCAGGGACAACACAGACATCAAACAAACACAGAACCCAGGCACTACGTGACGCTACAGGGAGCAGGTGTTTCAATTAAACTTTATTGTCCATGGGTGATATGAATTAGTACGTCTACAAACACTGTTAAAAAGATAGTGACAACCCTGCATGCTGTTTATGTTAAGAATTTATACACTATGCAGAGATACTGTATGTTGTGCCCCAGACAAATAAAAAAAAATGTATACATCTATTTTTGGTGAAAACTCTTGTATAGAATTAATTATATTTGCTTCTGAGGCACAATAAACAGCTCATAAAGATGAAGACAATCCACAACTACAATTCACAGGCACGCTGGTTGCTAAATGTGTAGGTCTACTAGAATGAGAGAACTCGGAGAGATGTTTTTTGGATGTGTATGAGTGTATGCTTTTCTGCGGAGTCACTCACGTTTCCCCCGCCTGCTGCGTGCTGGATTTTGTCCAGGGAGCCACATTTAGACTGAACGTGGCTAAAGTCCAGTTTAACACTTGGAATCATGACCTGGGAATGACAGGGTGACTTTTTGTTTTTTTTTTTTTTTTTATACACAAACCAACAGCCAACACTGAGGGCTTTCTAAAAACGAGAGGGTGGGGGAGCTTAAAAAAAAGGCCCATCTCCTCCCCACCGTCCTGCCCAAAATAATCCCCTAAACGTGTCCCAATTTTAAATCCATGACCTATCAATCTGTCGGAGCTCACTTTAGCATTTGAATTTCAGCTGATCTAGACCACAGAAAACAAACTGAAGCCTTTTATTGATGGAGTTTAGTTTTTATGCAGGGATAAAGGCAGTTATCAATGGGCAGATGCTGAACTTGTAGTGCTATAATCCGCGGAGTCTTGAACTTGTCCCTCTTTTAAGTAGTTATTATCGCCCCCTGAAGCATATTCGAAAGAGTTTAATTCCGAAGTGCAACATCCACTATTATACAAATACCAAAATACATAAATTCACAAAATAAACACAAAACAAAACACGAAAATCGCTTACAAGAGGGAAGTAGCCAACTTTACTTCTTGGTTGACAAAGAAGTAACGTGGATGTATTGCACTTTGGAAATAACCCCTTCTTTCGCTTGGCTGAAACCAGCCAATGGCAGACAAACAGATGGGTCGACAGATGAGCACATAAAAGTAGCATGAGAGAACGCTACAGCAGCCCCAGCTGAGAAGAGAAAAGAGAAGGAGAGGAAAAAAAGAGGAAGAGGGAAAAAAAGAGAAAGGCGTACATACATTGCCTCCTTTGGGCGTGTGCTTCAGATTATCCCTGGAGCCGCACTTTGACTGAACACGACTGAAGTCCAGCTTCTCGTTTAAAATTTGAACCTAAAACAAAATCGAATAATAAAAAAAAAAAAAAAGAAAGAAAACACTATATGTGCCTCATTTAGTTAAGTCAAGTGTGCGATGAGGGATCAATGTGTCACCACATGCAATTACATTTAAGATGTATTTATATTTACACTGCCGCCACCGCTAACTCAACTGTCGGCACAGGTAGGGAGTGCAGGCAACCCCAACCAACCAGTAGGAGTCGCTAAGAGCAGCAGCAACAAAGACCTGATCCCTCACCGGCTTCCCACCCACAAACACCGCCAGCTTTGCATGTTGGAATACACGACAAACGTGGGCAAGTGCAGGGGGAAAACTGTGCTCTTTTGCAGGCAGATTAAATATATATATATCAGAGCTGCTCTGGAGAAAAAATCTAATTGGCCACCTGATAAACCTGATCGGGCAGAGTCACAAAAACACTTTTCCTGGATGAATCATCTTTAGAAAAATTCAAAAGGTAACCCACGTGGTTATTAATAGTATGAAGCCTAAACCTACAAATTGAAAACAAACAAGTAAATAGAAAATCAAATACAGTTTATAACATAAACAACCTCGCTGCTGCTTGTAAATTGTGGTTTGACACAACCGATTAATGTGATTCTGCCTCGTGCCCCAATCTGTGCTGTTTTGTAAAATAAAAATAATATAGAAAAAGCCTAGTTCATTGTTCAAAGAACCAAAGAGAACACAAACGGAGGTTAAAAGAAAGGAGAAATGGGTTAAGGGAAAATACAAAAGAGCCCTAACAACAAGCCTCGGTCTCCGATCGACACTGACCTGACCTGGATTCTCTTGACAGCTCTTCCTCTAAACCTAAAACCTGCAGACACACACACACACTGATGCACACACTGTTCTCACTACCCATTTTTTCCTCCTTCGTTTTATTTTGCAGTTACTACACTATGCTCTCCCTTCTACGGCTGCTGCAGCACAGACAGCTGCAAGGTCAACCAATGACAACGCACCGGAACCGAACCCAGCGACAATCTCATCAGACTCAAACTGTACATATACACATTAGTCAGTTGACAGAAAATGAATCAGCAACTATTTTCATAATCAATCACTAATCATTTTTTAAGCAAATATACCGAGCTACACTGGATCCAGCCTGTGAAATGTGAATATTTGCTGTTTTATGATATTAATATTAATATATTTATATAGTTTTACGATATGTCGTTTATGATATTAAATTAAATATCTCTGGATCATTGGAATGTTTTCCAGACAAAACAAACAATGTGAATACGTCAACTTGGGCTTTGGGAAATTATAATGGACATTTTTCACTATTTTAATGAAAAATTAACATTATAAAATATTAGACAGATGAATCAATAATTATAATATTACTAGAAATTGTTAGTGGCAACTAACACATACAACATTTTTATTTAAATATTTAAATCTCTGTGTAAGCTAGTAAAAAAAAAAAAGTTACTTCCAATGGCTAAGAAGAAAATTAGAGCAGCAAATAACTTTCATTATCGATTCATCTGCTTTTAATTTTCTCGATAAATCGATTAATTGTTCGGTCTATAAAAAACTTCACAAAACAGGAAAAAATACCCGCCGCAGATTTCTTGTTTTATCTGATCAGCCGCCCAAAACCCAAAGATATTCAATTGATTGCAATGTAGCAGAAGAAAAGACAGCAAGTTCTCACATTTGAGAAGCTGGAAACATCAAATTTTTTGTCCCTGACCTGACTTACACATCACAAATGTGGTTTCAGATTCATTTTCTGTCAATCAACTAATCAGTTACTTAATTAGCTGTCGCAGCCCTAAACAGAATTTCACCAACGCACTGATGCTCGAGTCTCATTTCCACACTAGAAGTATTTATGTGCACACGCAATGCTTTTCTATCAGTGGATATTCTAACACAGGAAAAAAGGTCTTTAATGTCAAAACAAAATGAAATGAAGACATTACATAATTGTAATTATGTCAGAAAATGTTTTCGAATTTCATTTTAACGTATACAAACATCGGCTCTTTAGTCTGACACTCCGGAATACCACGGACTGCAAACACCTGCTGCGCTGCTTCTCCAAGCCACGCGGCACCTCAGCTTCGATAAGAACGACTGAGCCTATTTCACATTTTGTCCCCAACGGGGGGGATCGCCTCCTCCTCCACATCTCACAGGGGTTAATGAAAAGTCTCGCCTCTGTAATGCTCCGGGAACATTATGCCTCTCCGTTGCCTCGGTTATGTGACGAAAAAATTTGCAGTCTGTCAATGGACCACACAGCTGTTACAACCCGTAGACAAAGATGAGAGGAATGAGACTTATAATCCATGCATTCTTTCATTTTCATCCCGGGTATAACAGTGTATTGGTCATTATTATTATTGGAGAAAAACAGAAGTGAGCGAGTACATGATGATATTCTTGGAGGAAAAAGCAAAAACTGTGAGGCTGAGGTGAGATGATTCAGTGGTAACGCAAGGGAACTTAAGTTTAAGGGTTTGAAACCTCATCTCTGGGTTAAAAAATTGTTTCTCTAACAGCTTGGCAGCCTTGCAACCTAAAACTTGTTATCAAGCAATCCTCTTCGGTTCAACAGACGCAGACCGTTAAATCTGGCTCGTTTCGGGGACCTGCCGAGCGACTGCCTTGTTTGAAGCCTTCAAAAAATGAAGAGGCAAAACTGAAGTTAGGTGATATTTGTCCTTGATACACCTTCTCAATAAGTAATTCCACCTGCTCGGCGTTATTAATAGTCAGAGCCGGAGGGGAAACTCTTTGCAACGGTAATGATGAGAGCCGCTCCCCAGGGCCAACGATTCTGCAGGTTGACTGCTCCTTGGAGGTATTCTTGGAATATTCTTAGGAGGATAGCTGTTTAGAACCTCAATTATTTTAGAAAAAAGACCAACACGTGACGTTTCTGGCGCAGCTGAAGCTTCTTCGGCAGGGAGAAGAAATTGGGGAAAAGGTAAGGAGAAGAGAGACAAAGAGACAGTGAGGGGAAGAGGCCAGAGGGCAGGCGATGACAGTTCAGCCAGACTGACGGAGATGACAGCAGACAGGGAGAGGGCGGACGAGAGTCAGACGAAGCAGACAGACAGTGACGGCACGGCAGGGGTTAGAGGCAGGCCAGCCGCTGATTGGCAGTGAAGATGAGAAGTGAGGTATTTGAGCATTTTCACGACAGTTTTACAGCTCGGAGAGAGAAAAGGAGACAGAGAAGAGAAAGGAGTGGTAAGAAAAAAGACAAGAGAGACCCACTATTTCAGTCTCTTTTTAGAGAAGCTGCTACCATTGTTCCTATATTCTGACAACAGACACTTTGCAGAGGATCACAAATCCACTGGAAACAGTGTCCAGCAATGACACTGTCATGTTCAAAGCCAGACAAAGCCAGATGAAAACGGAGATTCTGTTAAAAGTTAACAGTCAAATACATGAGCAAATGATCCTGTTTGCTTCGATTTTAAAGCTCCTATGTTTTGCATCTGTCTTTTTAGGAGCATTTTTTTACCTTATATCAGCACGTTGTGTTGTATCTTATGTGTATGAATATTCATGTTGTAAAGCTACAATAATCGGAGCTTTGAAGAATAAACAGTTAATCAGAGAGAAAAAAGTTAAATGTAATAATATTAGTGGTCTTGCTTGATTTGCAATAACAATAGTGAGAGACGGTATCAAAAGCGACTTCCTAGTTCGCCCTGTTCAATTACATAGCTTTTATTTAAGGTGTACAATATAACTTTATCCTTTTCTGCCCCCTTGTGGCGGAATTAGGTGAATGCTTGACATTTTGAAACCAGTTAAATATGTATCTATGTAAATCTAAAATCAGTCTCTTTCTGTGTGTTGTAAAGATTTCCTGCCAGAAAGACAAGAGTATTGCGTTCTTTAAATTTCAAAATCTTGCCAGGTGCAGATTTAAGTCCGTTGGACCTTGACTTCTTGTCACTATGTGATTTGAATCTAGAGGTTTTTTTTTTTAATTCTGTTTTGACCAAAGTGTGATTTCATACCTAAATGACACTATGACTGCGGTGTTCCACCACAGTCCCGTTACCTGTCCGCCTTTCGGCTGATGTTTGAGGTTGGAGGTGGACCCAATCTTGGACTTTACATTCTTCAGGTCCGGCAGGGGCTGATTGAGAACCTTCAGCTGCCGCTGGGTGGAGGACGGCGACTTCGGCGGGGTTCGGATCACCGCCACCTTCTTCTCCTGGAGGACGCTGAAGGACTTGGGCGTATGGCTGCCGGGGGTGCGCGAGCCCGGGGTGCGGCAGGAGTAGCTGGGGGGTGTTCCAGGCGTGACGGCGGAGGAGCCAGGGGTGGAGGCGCCGCTACGGACTGATCGAGAACGTGCCGAGTCTGTACCTAGAGGAGATAGGAGACTTTGGATTAGGACGAGAAGAGGAAGAGGAAAGGAGGGATAAAGAAAAACCCTTCCTGGAATGTGGGAGAAAAAGAAAGAAAGAACAAGAGACACAAAATCACCTCAGACAACTAGGAGACAAACAGAAGAAAGACAGAAATAGACACAGACACATAAGAGCAACAGATGGAGCGGTGTGGGTGTGATCCTTCGTCTGGTTCTAATGATGATGATAAGGAAACAATGCTCATGGAGCTGTGCACGCTGCCCTGTCGGCCCCAAATTTGCTCAGTTTCCACAAAGCAAACAACCTGGGTCAGACAAGAATGTTTGACAAGGAGCATGAGAGCACACACAGGCAGCTGAGTTCATTTAATGCTGAGGGCCTGTTGCTGAGATACTGGCGCAGGACCAATAGGATCCTAGCTGACAATGTCCTGAGTAAGAACAAGAAGTCGCAACCTGTTGTTATGGATCCCACCTTTTCCTCTGATAAGGTAACTGCAGGTTTCACAAAGCCAAATTTAACATTTAACAACAAAAAAAAACCTCAATGAAATTTGTGTGGAATTAGGACACATTTGGGAACAAAACTATATAAACAAGCTTCTTTCTGATTGGTCGGTGAGGTTCCTTTAACTGTAAATGGGCAGAAAAAAAGATTAACCAGAAAACAGATGTTAAAACAACTTGGAGTAGAGGAGATACGGTAAATCAGGCATGTCGCGGATACTGCAACCCTGTTGCGTATAAAGAGGGGCATGAAGCTTATGGGGACTCGAAAAAGAAATCATTTTAGGGCTTTTTGAAACCTGCAGACACCTTTCAGAACAGTACGTGACCAAGACAAATGAATAAATTCCTCGTCAATGGATGATGCTCACTCCCAAGTCCTTATGTTGGAGTCATTATTGGAGTTAACAAAATCAAAACACAAACACGATGTGCTAACGACTACATGTCACATGTTGATGATGAAGCTCTAACAGGAGCTACCGGGTGGTCTACCTGCCATACTAGGGGCTCTTCCAGACCTGCTGTCCCCTCTTGACTCGGTACGGATCGCTTTGACAAAGAGGAGAGGCAAAAGGGGTGGAGGGGTGAAGGGAAATGGGGGGGGGGGGTCAGGGCAGGGTGTGGAGGGTGGTATGAGTTAAAATATAGTCAAATTATCCAAAGTTAGTGAGCAAGGAGAGTCATAAAAGTCAATAAGGAGGCACTGTGCTGTGTAAGGGAGGCAAACAAGCGAGGAGGCTCTGCCTTTTAAATGTGTGTGCATTCTTACAGGTTGGCCTGGAGGGGGTGCTGTCTTCTTGCTCAGCAGCAGGGATGTGGCGTGTCAGAGATTTGGCCGGCCTGGGGAGGGATGACCTCTTCTCTGGGCTGCGGTATGCTCTCTCCTGAATTAACACACACACACACACACCAAAGAGTCAATACCCGGGCTTCAGCACACGCAGCGTGCATGGACTTGTCTGGTTGCAGCGACCTATCAATCCCTGTTCTCGTTTCACTTTACCTTCTCTGCCCATTTGTTTGGCAGAGGGGACGGGCGGGAGCATGCAGAGGAGGGGCGGGCCTCACTGAGCGCCGCCTCCACCAGGGGGCTCCGTTTAAGGCTACAGGCAGAGCCGGGCCGGGGGGGGTGGTGATCGGACCCCCGACGCTGCGCTGCCATCTTTAACAGAACGGCCCGCGTGGGGCTCTGGACCGAAGCCATGACAAGGGGCAGGACAGCGTGCAGGATAGACGGGTGATGTGCAGGCAGGGAGGCGGAGGTGACAGACAGATGGAGAAATGAAGAAGTGAGATGGGAAGGAGTGGAAATGAAATGTGCTTTTTTATGGTTCCAGTAGAAACACATTACATGAAAGTGTATGTGAAACTGTATCACAGTATCTTCAGGTCTTCTATTTTTAGGAAAGTTCCTAATAGCCAAAAAAATTCACCCTGTCATGGTGAATTATAAATTAAGATACCGAATGATCAACGTACACATCTTGATTTTCTTTTAAGAATGGACAATCTGGACCCTTAGAAGGACAGAGATTTTTTATATTTTTCTATATATGACATAAAAACGTGATGAAATTTTAAAACATCCGACACAAAGGTAAGAAGGGGACGTGACTATGGAAAAAAAAGAGTTTTGAGTCAAAATGTTGGGATTCTTTTGTATGAAAACATGATTTGGGTGAGCCCCTTTGTCACTATACTGCACATCTTGTTTGTTTGTTTTTTAACTGGTAAAATGTACACATAACTGTGCATGCCTACTGTAACTGGATTTCTTTACTCACAGATTTTCTGTGTCGAGACTGGTACGGACAGGGATAGCAGGCAGGCATGCAAGACAAAATGAATATGCATACAGAGAAATGAAAAAAATACCAAGGCAAACATGCAGAGAAGAAAAGAAAGAAGAAAATATAGAGTTTTTTGTCACGCAAACAGCAGGCCCCGTGATGCAACACAGAGTCGTGTGCTGAAATATATCGAGAGACAACGGCTTGCAAAAATATAGTACTGCTTAAAATGATGCAACTTCAGTGAGCGTAACAAAATTTTTTAAAAAAATTTTTAAAAAAGGAAGAAAAAATGCATGCTAATGAGAATTACAGCCTTTATAAGTGTATGCAAACATGACTGCATGTGTGTGTCACAGACGATTATACTTACAGTGGTCCTCTCCCTGGACTGGTGGGCCACGCTGAGGGGCTGGTGGCTCTCCACAACTGTGGAGAAAACAGAGCCCTACTGTAATAACCAACGTGCACCAGCAGGGGGAGACACATGCGCTGCGTGAACGGGCAAGGTTCACGCAGCGCACACAACCGTACACGTCCAGTATATACATCCATATGCACTATGCGCTCTGAATGGACAGTCCAAACGCTGACTTCCGAAATGAGCAGAGGGTATTTTGCTGCAATGGGCTCCAACAACAGACACACGCTGACGACGGACATCAGGTAGTCGGTCGCACATCCAAAAAAAAAAAACTCGCGCCACAAAATTTCTTGTCAGTCTCTCTTCACATTCATAGACTTTTTCACACCAACTGACAGAACACACAACTTTGAAGCCATTTCCAGCAAACACAGAAAAGTGAGCCGCCAAACCCAAAATAGCGACGTTCCTCATTAAAAAAAAAAAAAAAAAAAAAAAGTACACACATTATTAAATACAACTCACAGACTACAGCATCAAAAAAGATGAACAGGCCCAGAAAAGGAAAATAGCAAAAAAGCCAAATAGCTGAAAATGTACCGTTTTTGAGAGGGAGAAACTTAAAACACAAAACGAAAGACCACACAGAAAGTGTAATGACATGTTGATGGAGAAAAACAGAGAGAATGGGACGTTTTAAAAATGGGTCAGCAGCACATGATAGTTGCCAGCTACATTGCACCTGTTTAAGTTCTCAAAGAGCCATCAATAGAGAGAGCCAAACTTTTCATCAGCCGTTAGGTTATGGTTTTTTGTTTTGTTTTTTTTCTCATCAATTATGCCAACTGATCTGCAATATTTGATTCCTTGTTCCTTCTGTTCTCTTGCACGTCTGAGATAGAGCCACAAGCCTGGCCTATGATAAGGAATCTTGGTGCAAAAGCCACGATACCTAATGAGCAACTTTTTAAAGAATTGTTGCTACGTAAGTCCTACAAAGGGCGCCCAGCACCTTTTTATATACTGCATGATCGTCCCTCGGGCCCCTTAGGCACTGTTTGATGGTAACATTTGGCTTCACTCTCTCTATCCACGGCACCCATTCCTGGTGAAAAGTGTTCACCTGTGGCCTTGCGTCTAGCAGCGCTGTGAAGCAGAGCAGGCCTAGGATGTCTGGCTGCCACTTTGGCTACACTCTTTCGAGATGGAGAACGATTTTGGAGGGCTGACACTTTACTCTGGTCAGCCCTCCTCAAGCCTACTGTCAAAAAGGAGAGACAAGATTATACCGACATGCAATACCTCAGTTAAATGTACAACAGAGAGGCAAATCTGTGTTTAACATCACGTTACACAAGTGACAATGCTATTGAGTTTGCTACTGTATTAAAAGTATAAATGCAATTGTAATTTCTTTTAAAAAAACCAAAAAAAACCCAGTAGTTCTTCTTGAATACAGAAATGAAACCTTTTTTCTTCTTCATCTCCTCTCTTTGATGGTGGCTGGGTACTTTGCGGGTCACTTTGCTCTCAGTAATGACAGGGTGGCCTCTTCCTCTGCCAGGGGCCCGTTTAGCGGGTCTGTCCACCATCACTGGTGTACTGGTGGAACTCTTGGTGTGAGGAAGGGCTTCGATTTTCTCAGTCATAATAGTTTTGTCATCATCTGCAGTGGAGAGGGATCAAAAGAGGACTAGTTCTCCACACTCCTCGATAGGAGCTACCTTATTACAAAAGACACATTCAGATTTACTAGCAACAAGCTTTCTGACGCTAGTTAGAACAGTAAGTAAAATATACATTAAAAATTATTTATCTAATTTAATTTTATTTATTTATCGTTTTTTACAAGTGATTAATTTATTCATTTTACAAGCTCTAGTACCTTGTGAGTCCATCCAGCCACTGTCTGTTTCTAGGATGGAGACGTCCATGGTGGTTTCCTCGTTAACTGGCTGACTGATCTGGCAGACCACCTCAGAAGTCTCTTCCACCTCCTGACGGATTTCAATGTCTTTCTCCTCCCCCTTATCCTCTTCTTCCACAATTTTCTCCTTTTTTTCAGAACCAACTTCCTCCACTTCTTCCTCTCCTGTTTGGTCTTTCTTTACCCCCTCATCCTCCTGTTTCTCCCCTTCTTCTCTTTTTGTTTGTGGGTTTCCTGCTTCTTTATCCTCCCCCATCCCTTCATCTCTTCCTCCTTCCTCCGTTGGCTGCGGTAGCTCGTGGTCAGAGCATGGAGACAAGTGTGACCTGTCTGTCACAGGCTCCCTTTCGCCACTGTTTTGGGCACTATGACTACATTCTTCCGTTCCAGACTTGGGTCTTGGATCTTCCTTCAACACCTGATCACCTACCATCGGCCTCACCTCCTCTTTCTTTTGCTCCTCTTTTCCAACTTCAGCTGTACCTGTCTTGGGGATAACAAGCTCTTTAGCTTCCTCCATTATCTCTTGAGGCTCTTCAGCGATTTCAATATCATCCTCATCCTCTGCTTCTTCCTCTACTTGTGCTTGAGGTATAATGATGATTGGAGAGGGTATTTGTGGCTTTGGTGATCCTTTTTCCAGACTCACCTGCTGTAACTGGATTTGGGCATCTTTCTCACTTAAGGGCTTTTTAATGCTTAAATCCTGAACAGCTTTTGAGGTAACTTTCTTTTCTATTCCTTCTAAACTTGCAGGTGTCCCATGCTCACTTTGAATCTTCTTGTCATCTTTTTCTGTGCTCTCTCCCAAAGACTGAGATGATGCTGAAGGTATGTCCGTGTTTGCCATTTCTGGTTCTTCATTTCTTTTTTCTGAATCTCTCTGTGCAGGCGTCGGCATTTCTTTGTCTAACTCTGACTGTTTAACATCAAACCTCTCAGACTTCAGATCATTCTCTGCTTTAATCTCTGGTAAGACATCTTTCCCATATTTCTCTTCAGTGTCTCGGCTTTCTGAGGGTGTATCATCTGGGGACCTGGGGGTGGTGGGAGTCGGGGGAGCCTTGCTTCCAGTTTCCGTAGGAGTGAAAGTAAAGGAATTGTCTGGTGGGATGGGTGAAGCCTCTCTGGAGGGGTCTTTTTCAACATCTACCTCAGGGATTGCTTGGATCTTTATGTCACCAGGCAGGCCACTCTCCAAACGAAACTCAGTCAGTCTGTCTTTTGAAGAAGCTATTGGGATTCTTAGGCGATCAGGCTTTGCTCCACTTGTCACAGCTCTTTCAAGAATCAGGGTGGTCTTTACTGCATCTTTCTTCTCAGTTACAGTTTTTTGAGACATCTCAGGTACAGTTCCTTTGTGATCTGGTTGTTGGATTCCCTTCTGAACACCTTCATTATCTATGGCCCCAAGCTCTTCCTCAACTTCACCCTCCATGGAGGAGAAACGCTGGTGAGGAGATTCCCCAGGACTGGGTACATCAGCAGGAGACGGCATGGGCCCTGAGTACTCATTGAAGACACAGTAACCCAATTCCTCCAGCTGTCTTTCCTTACCCACCACTCTCGAGGTCTGATCTCCTAAGGCAAGCTTGGCCAAGGAATTCCCCACCAGAGCTGATACATCGGCGGGCACCGACATTCGTCTCATGTGGTCAACCTCTCTTCTCTCTAATGATGGCTGAGGCAGGGCTCCAGCCAGGTCCAACATCTCAGAGAGGCTGCTTGTTTGCTCGAAACTGGAATTGTGCTTGTCAGAAGGTTGCGTCGTTTCTGCTTTGGCAGGAATATCCTCAGTTGATTCAGTGGAGGTTGGCGTGATGGAGACAGCTGGGGGAAACTTGGGTTTATCGCTCTCCACGGATGGTGTTGAAGAGCAAACCTCGGATTTATCAAAACTTCCGCTGACTGGACACAAGCTTTCTGAAAAGGTCCTTGACTTCTCTCCCTTCACTGTCTGTTCCGCTGAGGATCCAACAGTAATATTCAGGGAGAGGCTTCTCTGTTCTAATGAAATCCTACCAGGAGATGTCCTGACTTTCTTCTCCTGTTGTTCCTCTAACTTCTGCATAATGCTTTCAGGTTCCCCACTTGACGTTGTCTCTGCTGCTCTGCTGAGTTCATAATAGCTCTGAGTTTGTGGTGACTCCTCCTCGTGGCTTTTTGAGGATGTCTCAAAGTAGGTTGTCGCTCCTGGTTTGTGTTCTACAAAAGTTTCTGATGTAGCTTTCAACTCTGTACCAGGTTCTGGGCTTGATTTGACGGTTTCTTGTCTTTGATCGACTTTTTGAATATCAGTCACCAGCGTCTCATGCAATCTAATGTCACTGCCACTTTCCTGGTCTGACTTATTTATCCCCTCCACTGTCCCTGTTATTTCCTCTCTTTCATTCACAGGGGCTCCGGATTTGCTTGGTGAGACAATTCTGTCTTTTTCTTTTGTTGTAACTTTTGAGGACCCTTCTGCCTGTTTCAGCTCTTTTGCTTCGGACTCTACAAGGAGGTGGCTGTCACCAGCCTCTTTTACTACATCCTTTCTGTCTTGGTTACCCTGCTTAATTGAGGAGGTGTCAGAGAGATCTTTATCTTTCACAGAGGGAGGGGGACATTCAGTTGAGGTGAGTTCTGCTCCTTCAGGTGTTGCTCTTTCAGCAACCACAGGCTTTCCATGTAGCGACTGAGGTTCGTCCTCTTTCATAGCAGACCCACAGGATGCCTTACTGATGCATTCTTCCGGCTGAGCTGTGAGTTTGAAGGATACTGTACAACTTTGTGCTAAGTCATATTAGCTATAAGCTTTGCTAGCAGCATCCACAAAAGCTAGCCAATACAGTCAAGCCGAGACCCTCTGCACATAGATACAGTAGCTCTCCATCAAGCAAAAAACACACAGCACAGTGTATTTTGTGGCAGGCTACAACAGCACAGGGGGGATTCACAGCACCTAAGATAGCGTGCAGAACTGGAATGAAGGAATGAGTTGCATGATGTTAGATGACAAGAAATAAATGTACAGAAATATATTGAATTCCTATTGCAACATGTAAGGATTGACAAAAAAATGGTCATCCTCATTATTACATTATTAAAAGAAAAATACTTTTATTGGATGCTGTTAACTGTTAATGGTGACATTACAGCTTCTACTGCAAGTACAGGAATGCTGTGGATGCGAATGAATCTATACTGCGTGGATAAAAATATCGAAGTAAATTTATAAGGGGTATTTTCTTCATTCAATTCGCCTTAGAGATAAGGATGATGATATATGTCCAATGAGGGTGGATTATAATGCCCAAAGTATGATCTTAGTAACAATAGGAAAACAGGATCATCCTTTGCCTTGAGATGAAATGAAAACAACATTGAAACTCAAGCGAGTGATACACAGCAGACTTAAAATACATTCAGGACTGATTCAAGACGCACCAATACAGGTGGGTGTACTCAGAAACACCTCCTTGCACACAATATTCCAGCAAAACCCACATAAAGAATATAGAGACAACTAATCTACCAACACTTAATTCTACGATGCTTGACAGATTAGACAGTGATATTTGCATTTGCAATGTAGCTGGCAATACAAAAGTGCAGAAATGATCAACCACAATATGGTTGATCAGGTTTTCTAATGTCACTCCAATGAAAAGCAAATGGTTATGTTTTGCATGAAAAAAAAGCACAAAATCAAAATATCACATCATTTTGCACACGGCATCTTCAGGTATTGAAGCAGAAGCTTAAGGATTTAAGGGCAACAAAGCTGGAGGAAGGCTGGCAGCAAAGCCTGAGTTGCATCACAATCTATAAATCAAGAGCAGAGAGTCTTTGTGCCCATTAACAGAGCACAAGAGAATCATGCAGAATAGGTAATGGACAGATTCACATTTACTCAGTACCCTCACACAAACTGTATGCACACGCACAAAACCCCATAAAACCACACACACCTTTTTGTGATGGGCTGTGTTCACCTTGATGACTTCCTCCATTGAGGACCTCAGGTCTCTGGGCTTGCTGGAAGCCCAAAGCCTGTGGCTCTGTTAAATAATCTGTCTGCTCTAAGAGCAAGCCTCCTGGCTGCTCATATGTCACTTCCTCTTGGTGACTGTTGGGCCCTTCTGGAGCCTCCTCCTCATCCTGCTGGTGACTCTGAACCTCTACTTTATCTTCTTTGAGCGGGAAAAGGGAGACACATGGATGAGACATGGAGGACAACAGATCTGGGGTTACATGGGTTGCAAGACACTTTCAGCTCCGATGGAGATGTATGGGAGGCAATCAACACACCTTCTAGCCTAGCCTTGACAGATAAATGTTAAAAAAAACATCCATTTTAAAAACGATACCTTTAGAAGAGTCTGACATAGAAATAATATCTACATCATCACATATATGAAACTAGCAACTAGTCTTTAATTTTCAAAATATTTTATAGAAAAATATTAAAAGTATGGGAAAAATTCTCTTAGGATTTGTTTTGTATCTCATGTACAACAAACCCTAAACCATGCAGTGGCTGATTCTATGCGATTCCATATACATTTTGGGGATTGCATGCTACATGCAAAAGGGAAATGATTAGATAACAGACTGCACTGTTCTCTGTAAATAAAAGAGCTGAAAGCCGATCTGTGATTTACTCTTAGAGAAAATCAACACACAAAATGAGCAAAAGAACAACAGAGGAGATGCTGCGAGGGGAAAGCAGACTAATGAGATGAAGGGCTCCAGTGGCAGGTTATGTACTATTGCCTAAAGGGAGGAAGGATGTTTTTGTTGCCGTCTAGCTCTTGTATCTGGGGTCGACTCTAATAACATACTGGTATGTATTAGAAAACTAATATTGAACTAATACTGAACCACAGTGCGAACTGGACAGGACAGTGTGGCACATGCTGCAGACTCCCTAAAAGGTGATATGACGGGCAGCTCACATGCAAAGCAACGGAGAACCCTGAAACTAAACACTAAGGAGCCAGAGGAGAGAGGAGTGGCTGCCATGTCTTGAGACCCGTCTCTTGAAATCCTCAACATTGTGTGTTTGGTGTCTTGTTTTAGAGGAATTTTTGCCGCTCACACCACCTTTCACACCCGCATGCCGGATGGTCTGGAGCGGTTTTAGATGTGTGTGTACCTTGTGCCACGGGCCCAATCTGCTCAGCGGATGGAGAGGGGGGAGGGGAGGGAGGCAAATTGGCTGAGTCATCCACTGCGAAGGGAGAGAGAGAGAGAGAGAGAGAGAGAGACAGACACACCGGGAAGACAAGACATGGATGGGAGGAAGGACATGAAAAACTCAAAGCTGACCTTATCTCTGTGGCTGCCCCCCCCCCCCCTTTGAGCTTGAAACAATGCTGGTTGTGTGTGTTCGTTTGATGAGTTGTGGATGCAGAGCGCAAGTCCCATGCTCCTCTTCTATTAGTGGCTACTTGGGCTGTTTGCTTACACTCCAGTGCACATGAATACGGAGCACCAACTTACCTTGGATTGTGTTTAAAAAATAAAACATGACAAAAAAAATCACATATACTGACACTGAGTCACATTACAGCAGCTCAACATTCAGATTTAACATTTTTTTTAAAAATCGAAAGACACTGAGAATAATATTATTTACATTTGATTCACTATAAAAAAAAAAAAAGGTGAAAGACAGTTTTCTCCACATGTACACAAAAACATGGTCAAAACATACATGTATGTGAGTGAGACCTGAGAATTTAGCCACCGAATAAGCAGCTTAATCCTCTTCTCCATCTCATTTATCCGTTTGTTCTTCTCTCCTTTGTTCTTCACTCGGTCTTCTTCTCAATGTGCTGTGCCTCTGTGCCTTTCTGTATGTCCTTCCACTCCACTACCACTTCTTTTACTACCTTTTCCCATTTCTCTCCATCTTGCTTTTAACCTTAAACTGATCACTGGGCAGACATATCAGTCAGAATACTGGCAGTTTCCTGTAAATCTGACATCCACCAACCTCTATTTCCAAGTCCTAATATAATGGATGTTGCGCTTTATTGTATCAGTACCTTTTTAGTAACCTTTAGCCGACCAAATTATAATAATTGAGAGCTTTTCTAATCTGAATCTAAGAAATCGTAAAATTATTTTTATTTATTTATTTATTTATTTTACACAAAACTTGGAGAACTTCCAACCAGGATTCATGGAGCTTTCCGGTCTACTTCCAGAAAGGTCCAGAAGCACTTCATACACTTTTATGTTCTTAATTATGTGAGTAGTCTAACCCACAAGAGACCCATAAAAAAGTGCCCTGAGGGAACATGGTGATAAAGCCTTTGGTAGCGCTGCCACAGGAGACCGTTCATATTCACGACTCAGTCAAATGTGAAATGGTCTGATCCGTCCAAGTGCCTTTTGGGGATTGATCGCTCTCGCCCGGCACTGCGGAACCAATCGCATTTACCCACGTCCCATCTGGCAGCGTGTGTAGGCAGCCCGGTCAATGTCATTGACCCTGTAAGGCATGCACATGCACACCAGCAAACACACCACGTCCATGTTCCTACCTGTCGTTCCAGGATGTGCAGCTGCCCCACCGTGGTATCCGTTCTCCCTGTAGCCAGAGCTGTAGGCGGAGTAGCCATTCTCGCCGTTTTCTTGGCCGTTGGAGGCCCAGTGCTCGTCTGGCTGCCGACCGTCTGCCATGCCTGCCTGCTGGGACACCGGGGAGGGGGCGGGTCACCTGTTGGGGAAGGTGAAGAGAAGGGGAAGAGGAGTGTGAGGTATCCAAAAGCAGAGGATGGGGAAAAGTCAGGAAGATCGAGACGAAGGCAAAGAAGAAGAGATGAGCCAAAGCATGCAGCAAAAAGAGGGAGTCCTCTTCAGCATTTAGCTATTGAATGTTGCATCCTGCACAGTGAAATTCACAAATCAGCCACCAGAGGGAGTAAGGAGCCGCACTGCTCCTCCACCGGCACAGCCAACTGGTCTTTGTCTCAGCATCCACGTGTTGAGACGGGAGGGAGAGGCCGACAAGATATCTGCATCTCATTGGTCACGTTTCAGTGGTTTTCACTTCTCACAGTGCATGTGTTTTCCCACGGACAGTCGATGCTTTTGATTTTTATAAGCCCTGCAGGTGGAGCGTGGCATCACCGGCTGACGAGGTCTGAGATCCAATACCCATCCGTGCTAAATACACACACTCCCTGTAAGGTTCTTTGGTTAAAAAGGAACGGCTGACTGGATGGCAGAGCGTCAACCATCCACAAAAATGGAATAGCTGCACGACAACAGGCAGCTTATGAAACGATATATGGGGAAAAAAAAAAAAAAAACGCACCCTTAATTTCCCCTCACCAGTGATAAGGAGGTTGTTACCATGGCAACCAGAACAGGTCTTTTGGGGGTCCGGCAGATGGGTCTGACAGGCTTGCCCCATTCAGACAAACAAGTGCTTCACACACACACACACACATCTAGACATATAAGTGCAGCACATGACAGACAGCAGCACCTATTATCACCCATTGCCCACATTATACCGCAGCAAACTCTTTCCCATTAATTTCAGTAACAAAGGGTCTGTCCCATTCAAGCATGCGCTACTAAACTATCTACATTCTAATCAAGCATGTACCCTCATAAAAGCGGCCCCCCCCCCAGAGGAAACACAGAATGTTGCTTTTTAAACATGATTAGCAGTGCCGGGCAGCTTAGCTAATTAGCATCATCATCATCATCAAGCAGCTACAACTAATCTCATCATAACAAATCGTCGCCGAAACTCCTTTTTTCTTCCCGCCGCCGTCTCGTTTCTGAGCTCAATTTTTTCCAAACCACCAACTCTGACCAAGTCCTTCAGCTGTTACCTCTTGGTTGTGCTTACGCTGCTTTTTCTTAAACCCTTTTTTTCTTCTAACCTCTTTTTCAAATTCAATTCTGGTATTAGCCAACGTGAAATATCATTACCCCTTCTCAGCCCCCCCCCCCCCTTCCATTCCTCTCTAAGTCTCTCTCCTACCCTTCCCCGCAGTGCTGCATGACTAAGGGCTCACAGCGATCGGGGCTAACATGTCTGCTGCAGTGGGAAGATGTGAGTATCAGAGGTGAGAGGGGAAAAAAGAGAGAAAAAAAGACGAGGAAGAGAAGAGGGAGGGGGAGACCTACTGACACTCAGAAGATGCCGGGCCAAACTGTCTGAGACTGAAGATCTTAGGCCAGGGCTCGGTCACGGGAGAGTCTAGTCCCAGCTGTTGCTAGGGGAGAAAACTGGTGCGCTGACAGCCAGATTGTGCTGATGGTGGTTTAGAATTGCACTGACCCGCTTTCAGCTGCTGTTTTGGCAATATTACTCCGCACTTGGCTTTCACACAGCGTCCCCACAAAGGGATGTCATAAACCTTGGCTGCTTACACAAATCCTCCGTGTTCTCATTTGACAGAAAGGCACTTAGCTGCAGAGAAAAAACGCGCAGCACAGGCAGAGCTCACCTTTTACCTCGCAGATTCAAATGCATTACGCCGTGCCAGGGTCCGGATATACCGCAAGTAAATCTCTTACTATTTGCTGGCTATGTTGATATTTTTATGTTTGTCTGCCTCCCCGACCAGCAGACCGTAAAACACGAAGAACCACTGACCTTTTTTATACAAAGTGGCTTAAGGAGAAGTGGTACGATTAGTGGCAGGTTACAGCAGCTGTCCCTGAAGGAACCTTTGTGAATCAATGCTGTTAGAGTGTAGAAGTCGCCCTCGCCTTCTTTTCTATATTACTCTGTTCAACGGCATTACTTCACTTACTGCTAAGACGGCACTCACAGTGTCCGAAGCTCTATGTCCACAGCCTCGCTGGGTAAACCCAGTGGAGGTGTGCGGGGGTTGAAGACCTGGTTGTGCACGACTTCACAGGTGCAGTTTTTAGACCAGTGGTTTCCAGCCTTCTTGAGGTAGCCCCTTCATCAACATCACCTGTTATGTTCCAAAGGCTTTGACATTTGACTGGATCTTATTTAACGTAGTAATGATATAGAAGCGGATATTGTTACAAAAATGTTTTCATAGAATTTAACCGTCAGTGTAATGGTCAAGTTTTGCGTGTATACTAATAAGCAGAGTGGCAGAAGCTGGACGCTTCAACCGTTTATCCATTATGTTTAACTATTTGGTCTTAAGTGATGTTTTTCTTGATTTGGACGGAAGTGATGACACCTCTTACACATTAATGCACAGCAAAACAATTCCTGTCCTTGCCAGTGAATATAGGCCTCTGTCGAATAAATGGAACAAAAAAAACCCCACCAAATTCTGAATTTTTATCTTTATGTTGGCTAATCCACTTCACTAACATTCGACAGTGAACTCGTGCCAAATAGTTTATTTTTCTCCTGATGTCTGGGTGTGGCCGCCCTGCAGACCTTGCTCTCCAGGCACACCCTGCCCTCCTCATGCGGTTAATGTGATCAGACGTCGCCCTCGCTCATTGCTTCCTTTTACAGTTAGACTGTTTACCAGTCTAACCGTGTTACAATGGGCCTGTTTCTAGATATACCAACACCAAAAAAGGCAGTAGGGAGTAATAAGACATATTCCCTTTTTTCTACAGCAATTACTCTCTCATGTCAAGACTTAATTTAATAACCTACCAATACTCTGTTGTGTCAGTCTGAAATTTATCTTATGAGTATTTGACACAGTACAGCAAAATGTCAGTCAGTCATTGCAGCAGGGATAATTTTAGTCTTTAACTGAAATCATTTTTGTTTAAAAATGTCCTAGAAACGAGCGTCCGTGGGTGGAAGCAAGTAAGAATACGGCAGGTTGCTACACAAGATTTATGTTGAATCAAATTTGAAAAAAAAAATAATACTTGAAACAAGTTTATTTTTCTGCCTTAAGACCATGATATGATCAGTGCCTATTTGGATGTAACCCATTGCATATGTCACGAAAAGACCCTGTGTCTCTGTTGCTGCCCATGTCAACCCTTTTCTTTTTGCCTGGAAATAAAAAAGTTAAAAACAAGTTTATTTGCATTAGTAACAGTTTGGAATTCTCTTACGGCACTGGCCGGTTTTGACTTTTTTGACTTTAATACTTTAGCGACACAATTGAGGATTAAAACTACTTGATAGTGTGTGCACTAACCAAGGGTTATATCTTGTATTTTTTTATTTTTAGAAACTTGCAGGAAAGAGAAATACTTCAGTTAAGTCCGTCAAATTTGTATAGTACATTTTTAAATTAGGAATGAGGTTACTACCCTTTCGGTGGACTGGCAAACTGTTTTAGTATTATATGTGGAGGAAGCCTAGAAGCCCAGCAGTTAGCCCACGACTGCTCAGCATGTGAACCGTCACAGTGTCCTCATCTTGAAAGGGCTAAATCAACAGCACTAGGAGTCAAAAAAGGACTGTCAAATCCCATCACGTCCCGGGACTGACGTCTTAAAGTGAAAATGCCAGCATGATCTCTGAGAGAGAAGAGGAGAAGGTGTGGCGGCAGGCCCGAGGCTCCTTTGACTTCCACTCGGCTTCCCTCTATTTTCTCCCTCTTTATTTTGTCTTTCAGCGCCATCGTCTCAGCCCCCCCCCCCCCCCCCCGCCGCCACACTTCGCCCTACCTTCCAGCCGCAGCCTCCCTTCTCTCTTCCTACCGACACCACCCCACCCCATCCTTAATCTGAGCTCACTTCCCTCTCTGTCTGCGCCCCCCCCTCCCCAATCTGGGTCACTCATCACGCCTCCGTGGAGCGCGGCTCACATCGGAATGTCACCATCCATTTAGGAGGGAGGATGGAATCTCTGGCGGCCAGTCTCAGTAGGCCAACCTGGCCTTAATCCTCTGCGTGAGTGGCTGAATGTGTGTTTGTGTGTGTGTGTGTGTCTGTCTCTAAGTGTGTGTGTGTGTCTGTTTGAAAAAACCTTTGTGTGTTTGCATCTAGGATATGTTTGGTCTCATTCAGTGGTTGGTGTATAATGGAACATTATCTCTGAACACTATTTGTGCATCCCAGGCCATGTTGCTGAAGATGTCCGGAGCAGTGCTGTGTTTTCAACGGATATGTTATAATAATAAATTATTTAAGGCTTTGACCCTGATTTTCACTTTCCTCCATCTCTCCTGGTCTCAATGACCTGGCACTGATTGAAAATAATAAGCTTCTGTAGCTCCTGCCCCTCATTTGGCAAACAGTGCTAGTTTTTGAATTTGCATCTTGGGCATTTGGCAAATGTCCTCTTACTGGATATAATGGGAAATATTTTGTAGACTAATCAGTTAAGGGGGAATTTGCAGGAAAATAAGCAGTTTTAGATGTTTTAGAAGTTCACTGGTTTGTTTCTCCACAACTAATCAATAGGTCTGCCAAATTATTTGCATGTTTACTTGGACCACAGTTCCAATATCATTGCAAATAAGCCAATGGTATGATAAGAAACTGACTTGCAAACATGGTTTATCCTAGCCCGGATCAGGTCAGAGTTGGTGGGAAAGTGATATTTACTGCCATTCAAGTATTAGCTGCTCTACTGGAGTGCTGTTTTAAGAAATGTATACTCCATAGGGCTGAAATGACTAGTTGCTTGCTTGATTAACCGATCCAAAGAAAATACATTTTTAATCGTTTAAAGCAAAAAATGCCCCAAAATTCACCAGATTTGAACATTTGCTGGTTTTCATTCACCTTTACAGTGGTTAACTGAATATATTTGAGTGTCGGACTAATTAATTAATGATTTGCATTTTTAACTCATTTCCGACATTTCATAGACTAAACTTGTAATTTACTAATCAAGAAAATAATCTGTAGATTAATCGACAATGAAAACAATCGTTCACTGCAGCCACACAACTTTGATTGTGCTGCATTTTTGTGACCAGCACTTTACTCTCACTGCTTAATGATGCACTTTATGTGCTTTAAGGATGTTTAACGGTGTGATGCTGTAATACACTGGAGAGCCTGTTTAGTAGCATGTAAATGGGAACATGTGTAAAAAAGTTATGCAAAAATCAAGCACTGCATCATTTAGAATAGGGTCAGGGTTACAGGCCACTTAAACACGGTCCCTGTACAGTCCGTTGCAGTGGATGATGGGTAAGTGTCAGACTCAACCGGAGCCCGGAGGAGGACGGTAGGACAGTCAAGGTTGCCGTTACCTGTAAATCCATCCCAGAGTCCAGCGGCTGCCTCCACAGCAGCGGACGAGCGGATTACGTTATGTTGACTCAGCAAGACATGCGGGGGGACGGAAGCATAATGAGCGCTGCCAGTGAAGTGTGAATGAACAGTGTACGTGGTGAACCACGGCGTGACGAGAGCCAGGCGCAAACGCGCACGCACGCACACGGACTCACGCACACGCACTCACGCACACGCACGCACACTCACACGCACACACTCCCGCTTATAAGAGCTGCAGGGCTGAACCTATGCCTTACAGATTAAGTACCGTAATACAGGCAGTATAGGTGCACTGAGATTATGTGACAATATGGGAGTTAACACTGTAAACATGTGAAACGGACTTCCATTTGAGTTTGCATCGGGGCTGCAGCTGACTAAGTAATGTTTTCATTATTGATATTATGTTTTCAATCCCAAGACACGGGATGTCTTCCCCACTTACAATCTCCATTCAAGTGCTTCAGAGCATCCAAGTGGCCGTCTTCGCACTGGGCCCTCTGACCCCATCACAGTCTTCAGAGCTGCCCAACGAATCTACTGACCGGAAGACGTGCTGGACTCGGCCGTGGGGACGGGGCCATTTGCAATCTCACTCACACATATTATAATTATGGAAGGAAAAAAAAAAAGGGTCTTTCCAAAAACCACGTCCCCATTACTGTGGATAGGTTCAAGCCCACTCCAGCGGCTGCTGACAGACACGCCGCCCGCGGCAGGAACTGACCATGAGGTGATCTCTGCCAGGCCCCCGTGACGACGCACTGTGTCACACCCCATCAGCTGTCAGAAAAAAACCTCCGTTGTTTCTTACTCTGGACTGCGTTCTTATCAATATTAACAGTCCAAAATAACACACAAGCACCCCAGTAGTGACTGATCCGACAATTAGTCATCACCATCATAATGTATTCATATTTAATTTCTACTGGTTTTCCTTCACTGGAATAAAATCAAACATGATTAAAGACAGAAAATGACGGTAAAAAAAAAAAAAACTGTAAATTACAAATTTGGTCTCAATTATGAAAACAGAAATAGCTGTCAATTGCAACAAAGTCAGAGAAGCAAAAATAAAAACAAATTGGCATATTTATGTGACACTATCATATTTAAATCAAACATGTTTTTTTCAAGATACTGAATCCCTGCTAATTATGTGCTGTGTGTACTGTGGTATATTGCGATGATTTGAGTGATACTGCTGTACTCCGCATGCATCTTTTTGGTGACTGTTTTATGGTAAACCCAGTCTGCAAACCGATGTTCCCCCTTCAAGACAATTTACTGTTGAAATTAAGTCAAAGTGACTCAGACTGACTGCTGCGTCCCCTCTGCATCCTAACTCAGATTTATTCCCTCCTCTCCCTGTCCTCCTCCTCCTCCTCTTTCCCTTCAGCCTCCGATCTCATCAGACAAGTAGATGTTTCCCGGCCCTGCATCAGCCCCGCCCCACGCTGATGTCATCGTTCCCATGGTGATATGAGGGAGGGAGGGAGGGAGGGAGGGTGGGGGCTGGTGGTGGTCAGGAGAGGATCCTGGCCTGCAGAGAGAGTGGACTTTTGCCATGTTATGGATCCTGAAATAGGTCACCGGATCCTGCCGGCGTGGCCCCCGGGGGTCCTTGCTAACTGCACTGACACGAATGGGAGCCGAGCCATTTAGGTTCATCAATACACCGATAGCTGGTTGCTGGTTGGGCTGTTGATGACATGTGAGCCCTCCACGCTCATATCTGATGGCTCACTGTCTTGTTTCTGCGGAAGTTATGATCGCAAATTGCCACAAATGGCGAGATTTAAAAGGAGAGACAGAAGGAGAAGTTGGTCCTATTAAAACGTTTCATGCTTTCATCACGAGACAACATCAAAGTAGCCGAGTCAACCGCCGGGCGCCGCTGAACAACAACCTTGGTCCGGTGCAATGAGACAACAGTTCCCAGATTTTTTTTCAAGTATGACACCTAAAAATTAAGAGACGTCTCCTCGTGACCCGTCATCATATGTTAGAAGTTTCTCCAAAGATCGATTACATGTAAAGTGGTAAAAAAAAAAAATAGCAAGTACTTCATCAGAAAAAAAGCAAAAAAAAACCCAGAGAAAAGTCAGAAAAACATAGATTTTGTTCAGTTAAACTGTTTCATGCTTCTTTCTTACTCTGTTTACCATTCAACCAACTCTGCATAAAATAGTTTTCTTGATCATAAATGTAATAATCTATTTAATCATCTCATCGTGACTCCTGGGAGGGATTCCAACTACCGAAATAAGAAATGCCATATTTCGCCATTTAGTCTACTGTATTGTTGCCAACTGATATGACTCAAAAGTGATCCTGCAATGAATTGTACTGATGGCGCTGATTATTAAATATAGATATTTTCATCACACAAGAGTTTAAAGGATTACCCGATTGGTCAATTTGGCAATTGACAGAATATAATGAAGCATATATAACATATAATCAGTAATCGTTTAAGTTATGTTTAAAAAAAATAATAATAATTTGATGGTCCCAGGTTTTTCTTTTTCTTGTTGCGCATTAAACCAAATGTCTTTGGATTTTGGCCTGTTGGTCAGACAAAAAAAGGTGATGAGAAGATGTCACCTTGGGATCTGGGAAACTGTGATTGGCATTTTTCACCATTGCTGACATTTTATAGAACAAATGAATAACAAGAGAATAATCTGCAGACTAATTGTCAGTGATGTTTTAGGCAGCAGCAACAGCCGTGAGTTGGGAAGAAATGGGTGGTTACCAGGAGTATCAAATACTTCAACAAAATGTCCCGTCGGTGCATCTCCCCCCCCGTCCCCGGCCATCTTGCATCCTTCACGGCCGAAGGGATCACGATGACTGGCAACAGTTTACCCGGTCCACGCCCAAACACACCTACGCACGCGCCCTGCTCGAATCGACCGACACGTGCGTAAAAACCCACAAGCTCAACTGCACACGCGCAAACAAACACACCCTCTCGCTGACGTCCCCGGATGCATCCACAAACCCAGAACTCTCTGCCTGCGAGCACAAAACATTGTTAAAGTGAGCTAAATATAGAAACACACACACACACACACACACACAAACAGAAAACTTCTCTGAAACAACATTTACCACCAAATCTACATTTAGCCTCTAGCTCTGTCGTTTCCTGTCATGTAACTCAAACACATTAAAGCAGCGAAAGCTCAAAAACCTGCGACTGGAGTTTCAACTTAATGACCGCTTTTTGGCGGTAAAAAAATATCCCACATGACATCAACCCAAACAATCGCCCCTTATCCCTTCCCACAAGTTGGCGAGCATAATTCCCCCTCTATTATAGATTCACAAACAGCCAGGCTAATCATCTGGCTGAGTGCAGCCACTTAGATCTGACTCCCGGGCCCCATGAGTCATGGGAAAAGTGAGTGTGAAATGTCATGGGGGTGTAAGGGTAGAAGTGGAGGGTAGCTTACCGCCTGGCAGCGGGCCAGACCTCTATGTTTTTCCTTAAGTAATTTAGGTGCGAGGGGAATCATTGCACTTTAAAAGTTGCATTCGAGCAAAAGAGACTTAAAAACATGTCTGATTCAATCTAGAGTTTTTAGCCCTGCTAGCGGTGTGGCGCTATGGATGGTAATGTTGGTCTGCCAGTTAGCCCCGACTGAAATATCTCAACAAATACGGGCCAAATTGACATGACATTTTGTACAGACATTCATGGGGCCCAGAGGATGAATCCTAATGACTTTCCCTGACTTTTCCTCCAGCGCCACAGGAAGGTTGTCCTTTTTGGTTTTGACTGAAATATCTGAGTAACGACTGGCCACGTGATTTGCAGTGAATTCTGGCTTTTATGTTTGCGTTCTCTCTGCACTGAGCGTGCTAAAGTCATTGTGTGGCATGGAGCATGAAGTTCAGCTCAAAGCACAGCTGTGCATACAGCCGCGAAGAGCCGTCAGCATAGCGGTGGACTCTTCACGTCCATTTTCGCGAGTTTACCTGACTTGACTTGAAGAGCTGTCCTCACTGATGGATGAAACAGACGGGTGCCGAGTGTCTGCTCAGACCTGCATGAAGGATGGAAGAACGGAGAGAGGGAATATGTGTTAGGAAACCAATGAACTGAAGTCTAGCCCTCGCTCTCAACATACAGTTCTCCCTAAAAGACTTATATACGTAAATGAGTGGGTCGGAGACAAGCCTAAGCCCATTTAATTCGCCAACATCTGTACGCTCAAACCTCTGAATCCTGCCTAGCAAGTCCAGAATCAAATGAGGGGCTTTTTTTTCCCCCTTTTTTTTTTTTTAAACATGTCGGCTTTCATCCCGGCTTCATGTTCAACACGGCCGTGCACGCACCATGGCATGCACACAGCAGCTTAGCTCTGTCACCTGAAGTCTGCCAGCAACATTAATCCGAAACCTCAGTGAGGCCTTGTGGCGCTTCTGAGCTGCCGCCGATGGGCTGCACACAACAGCACGTCCAAGAACAATCTCATCTATTCAGAGTGTGCGCACAGGCGTGTGCGTGTGCGTGTGCATCCAGTAAACACGTCTTTTTGTTGTCTTGCTACATGTCAACTGAGTTTTATCACAGGATTGCATCCTGCATTTGTACCTGCATGTTTTATATTGAAATCAACTGTCTTACTCTCTAGCATCGTTGACATTATTAAATATCCCTCAGACAAGTATGATTTCCTTGTCATTTTCTTTTCATCTTTCAACTTATTTGTGGCACACTGTATGCCAAGATGGAATAATAGGCAAGTGCTGGAAATTTAATTTAAAAAAAAAAGCAAAAGTATCCCGTTTCTCCGGGATTTGGTTAAGCGGAATACAGAGGAACCGTCCGCCAAACATGTTCAGATACCTCACGGACGCTTCTACTGCACCGAAATTGATGCAAATGAGTTAACGAATACGACTTGAGACAGCGTGGGAGAAAAAGGAGGTCTGTATGGTAGTTTCCGAGGCAACTGAAGGGATGATAATAATCCAAAAAGTGATCGAAGTGATTATTTTTCATAGACAAGGGATTACAAGTGAACATGTCCTTTGTGTGGCAACTAGACCGTCTCCACTAGTGAGCTGTTTTTAAGATTTGTCAAATTCCTGGATTGGTCAACTGGAGCTGAGCCAGGGGATGAGTTGAGGCTTAAGCCCAGCCATGAAGAAAGACAGATTTTCACGTCTACTCTGCTTCGGGACTGTAAGGCGGTAGAACAGGGAGCATCCTGTTAACATTAAAACAGTGTGAAAGGACCGTCGGGGGGTTCTGGCGCCATAAAAAGGCAGTTGGACAGCAAGAGAAAAAGACAGAGGATGAAGTAGAGGGACGCGAAGAGAGCGGGGCAGAGATCCTCCAAACAGGAAGGAGGCTGATTTATTAGAGAAGAGAGAAAGAGGGGCCTGGAGTGACAAAAAGAGGGAAACCGAATTCACAGGAGGAGGAAAGACAAGTTTGCAGTCTTCCATTAAAAGAAAAAAAAATCCGATTACTGCAACTGAGGTCTATTTTCGTAGCTTTGGCCATCATTTCTAGTGGTTCTGACAACATACAAAACATATACAGACAGATTACAGCAGATAGTTTGGGTAATCATTGTACTGTTTGCCTTTGATTCACTTCCAAATAGGTTTGGTTGGTTTAAAACCTGTTTGATCGCTTAACTGTTTATGTTGGTGGCCTGTTCAACTGTCTTGGGCCGTCGGACATCTTTTAAACAATGTCACAGTGTGTAAAAGCTTTTTTGTTGTCTCGCTGAATTTTAATTTTTGGGCTTAGGCTGTTAACATACGATTGCATGGTCATGCATTTCACTTGTTTTAAATTAAACCCGAGGGTTTAAATAAAAATCAAATTATATCTAAAATTTCTGGCAGTATTCAGTGATTCTCTTGTCATTTTCTTTTAATCACCAGTTTGATTGTTATTATTATTATTTTATTTATTTGTTTTTTACATACAGGAAAGATATGGATTTATTAAGAGGGGGCGAGGAAAAAAGCCAGAGTCGACAGAGGAAAAGAAAAAAGAAAGAATAATGTTTTTTGAAAGGATGATTTAGCATTTTTAAGCGTGTTAACTGTGATCACATACACTATGGAAAGATTCTTATGTAAAACCAAAGGTTACTTATATAACTGAGAACATTTCTGGTAAGTTTTTAATGTTATGCATCTGAAATGTGAAAAAAAAAAAAAATAATAATAATGAAAATAATTAGCTCTTGTCACTTCAGGAACTCCGTATATTCTTTTTAGGTATCGGACTTAAAGTTGAAGGACGGATGAACTGGATTCATAGATAAGGTGACAATTAAAGGAAAAACCAGCGAAAAGCCTCCTAAACAGCTTCCAAGGAAGCATGAGGATTTGTTGCGTTTTTCTCTACTCATTTCTTAAGCTTTTTCCTTTAATTTGTTGCGTATGGAGAGAAGGAAACAAAAAGGCATAAATTACTCTTGAAGGGAAGCAGGTTGATATTATGGAAGGAGAGTGGAAAGGGAAGAAAATAGTGAGACACAGAGAGAGAGAGAAAAAAAAAGGAAACTAAGGTCAAACAGGAAGTAATGTCTCTTCTGAGGAACGGCTGCATGGCCAGCCCGGGAAGCTCAGCCAGGAAAAGAAAGGGATGAGGAGTGAGAAATATAGAGAGAGATGTGTAGTTACCGCTCAGGAATAGAAGCCTTCTACTTAAAGCCACATGTTTTGAACCGTAACAGTAAATGATCGCTCTCGCTCGCAGACTCCTCCTCAGCACAATTCTTTAAATCGTCTCGTTCTCCCAAAAAGTGAGCCCATGTTTTTAATCTGACTGATAGAAACTCATAATAAATTCAGCAATAACAGGAACCTGTGATCCCTGTAGAGCGAAACCAATTAGTACATTTATGCCAGTTAACTTTAATTGGAGGAAAAATAGATTAATGAGTGAAAAAACATATCTGTTCTTTTATCCCTATTTTTATATTTTCATCCCTGCAGAGCACTAGAAACTGCAACCACCCTCCGATTTCTAAAGCCTGTCTTAACATCAAGTATCTGACGAATGTCTCATCTCCAACCTCATTAATTACAGTTTTTACAGGATTTAACACTAATGATTGGACCTCTCCACAATCTCATCAGTCACCTAAGATGACCATTCGCCCACCGGCACATCTTGCTGGTCAATCCAACAGAAAATTTGAAGGAAGGCACAAACAGGGTTGAACAAACAACCAATTTGTCTCAAGTCACTGGAAACGAGGAACACACTTGACTGCATTTTTTTTGTCTCACATTCGTCTTGACCTGCATCTTCCTCCCGGGAGGACTAAGGCCAAATGGGTCAAACAAAAGGCAAAGAGAGAGGAGACGGAGGAAAAGAGTCAAGGATGGAGCGAGGAGGGGAAGGAGGTCAGAAGCTGACCTAATCCACAGATTTGACTTCATCATCGGAGGCGAGCCAAACAGGAAATAAATCCTGATCCGGGCAACGCGCTAAAAGGCCTGATAAACCTTGCTGAACGTTGCTGAAATGAGCCGACAGAGGAGATAAAGGGGAAATGACAGAAAGATATTTTCTGAACTATCTGGCTCAGTTTTAGTGAGCATCACTTTCTGCATTACTGGCCACCTGTATATTCTTTCTTAGCGACTGAGCATCGCTCATCAAGTCTGAAATTCAGACTCAACCATACACCGCCTTTAGAATGCATAAAAAAAAACAGATGAAAGAACTGCATCGATCACAAATCGCACTATGAAAGAGTAGGTGAGTTCATGTAATTCCTCATTGGCTCGGAATTGATTTTGGCACTTAAATCTCCAACAAACCACGCCTGGCCCTATAATTCAGGACTATGGGAGAGCTATCTGATTTACAGTGAATATGCGAAAATGCCCTGGAATTATGTTTTTTGGAAGAACTTTGTCGAATCTTGGCTATACAAAGACATTCTGAGGCATTTGTGAAAAATGTATTCATCAGTTTTCACCCGTACCATTTTCTAATGATTGTGCGAGGGGGAAAAGTTCTTCTGGGCCAGTGTGTGTCACGTGACCTGCATTACCAATTGTGGCCACAATGTTAAAAAATCGCCTCACAGCCCAGCCCTTTTACGGGGGGGGGGCTTTTAGAGAGGCAGAAAGTAAGTTTGTAGAGGTCGGGGTGATGGATGGACATGACGTGAGTCAGACTTTTATCAACATTGCTTCACGTTTGTCTTTTTTATTAACCATGACTGAAATGTTTTTTCCTCACCTTAGCCAAGTCTTTTAGTTGACCAACCTTAACCATGAACAGGAATTTTCAGCACTACAAAAGACCTAAAACAGGCCTGTATTTAGTAACATAGATCTAGTTTCCTGACGACAATCGCATATGGCTGCCAGAGGTTGTATTTTGTCACCCGAAGGCTTAGTTGCTACTGCTAGCTCCTTTAGCAGGTGCTAAATGCTAAAAATGAAGGTATGATTGTGTTACTTAGAAATCCCACTGTCTTTTAAATCACTGTGTCACTTGGGTTCTTAAGGGGACGCTTAAGTGAAATAAAACCCCATTTTTTTAAAAACCCACACACTGATTTCAGTGAAATAAAAATGAAACATGAGTATAAAAAGGAAACTAATGCCAGCGAATGTGATGATTTATGGTAATAGAATGGCTGTTGAAGCTGCACTGGTTTGATCGGACTGCGTTTGTGGTGTGCCTCGGTGCTTTGGTCCAACCCGGGGGTCCATCTGCTAAATTCGACAGAGCCTCTCCTCTGAGGTCTCTGCTTCCTGCCTTTTAACTTGGCCATCGCCCCTATTTCCTCATCTATAATTCACACAGACATGCCTCAAACCCCCCACAGACACACACTCTCACACACACACACACACACACACACACACACACACACACACACACACACACACACACACACACGCATAACCTCAGGCCAGCACACGCCTCCTTACAACAGACACACGAACACATGCCTGTTTAATACATCGGTGAAGAGAAGTTGTAGTCAAGGTGAGTGGTATTCAAGGGTGTGTGTGTCTATGACGCATCCAAAACACAGCTGCAATTAAGAAACTGATCTTCTGCCTCAACTGAGATTTATTGTGCACCCTCCTTTACTATTCTTCCATATCATTTGTGTGTGCTGGAAACCATTTCAGATTTGGCGTTAATCGTTTATGGCTTCTCCTCATCTTTTCATCACCGACTTCGCTTGATGTGAGCAAGTGAGTAATTGCATCTGTGATTCACTTCATCTTTTCTAATCACGGCTCTCCGTGTAGTCCTGAGCCGCTTTATTCTGCAGGGGGACTCCGTGTAATCAGTGCAATCTTACAGGTGTAAAGACGGAGCGACGGGAGGCTGTTTCTGACACCGCCACACTTTGTACAGAGTGAGGGCCTGTGTGGCTAATGAGCCAAATTCTGCCGGGGGAGGAGGCTCATTAATTAATCGAGAGGAAGAAGGGAGAAGAGATGAGCGTGAGGGGGCAGAGATGAGCAGACAAACTGCTAATATGACTGTGGCACCAGCTTGAAGGAGGAGGAGAGCGGTCTAATGAGTTGCATTTCCAAAACTTGCAGGAATAAGGCAGATACACTCAAAAGGAACGTCTTATATTTAAGATTCAACACGTCTGTTGTGGGGAAATGTAAAATAAATCTTTGCTAAGTTTGTCTGGAACACACAGTATCTTTGACAATTCCGAATGCTGTCTACACTTTCACACAGGAAACATGCTGCACTAAGGAGGATTTCTTTAAGGCAGAAATCAGAATTGTTGTAATGGAAGTTAGTGGAAGGAGTGAAATGATTTCCAAGATTTTTGTCCCCTAAACAATTTTTTTTTAAAGAATTTTTTTTAAGCCATTCGGCCTTTATTGATAGTAGAGCTAGGTAGGAAACATGGTTGGAAGAGTGGGACAACATGCAACAGGCCCCTGGCCAAAAAGTGAATCAGGGATGTTGGGATACCTAGAGTGTGTGTCCTCACCACCAGGCAATTAGGACGCCCCTGTTTACCGACAGAGGGCAGATGATGTCTGGAAAAGAATGAACAATATTTTGAAGGGAGGGAGGGATTGATCAAGCCTCCAGAACTGCACCGGCCTGGCGGCGATTTGGGTGCGGTGGCCACAGCTGAAACTATCGCAAGTTGGAGATATGACAAATTTTCAGAAATTGGCAATTATTATCATTATTCATGTGCGTGAGGGTCGAACAGCTCAGCCAGAGGAGGACTGTGTGGACCCAAAGAATGCGGAACCCTGAAGAGTTTCTCCAGCGTGTGCGCTTGGTGAGCAGCTTTCAATGGAAAGAATGGGACATCTGCTTGGAACAGGGTTTCCAGTTCTTTTAATACAACCTTGGGTCTGGAGGTTAACAGTGACAGAATGTGTTTACGATAATTGACAGATTTTTCTACCGACTCTCTCCACTAGTATCTCCCCACTTTATTACAGAAAAACAGGCAGGGTCTGACCTCATTGACAGCAGCTCACTGGGCAGAGGACAACAGTGGAGAAGACCTTGGGGCGATGCATAAACACACACGCCTCATACCGTGGATGCAAAAAACCAAACACGCTCTCTCCCCTTTCACTTCATCTACAATCTTAAACACATGCGAGCAGCAGCTTTTTTTCTTGCTGCGCTATGAAAACCAGGCAGGACCAGGTGCAGGTCTTTGCGCCCCCAAGGCAACAGTTGCACTTAAGAGTGGAGACAGGTGGCAGAACTTGTCTATATATAGTACACATATGTGTAGGTTTCTTAACGGCCTCAAGGTATTAGACACACATTCATCAGTCAACATGTTAGGACAGGGTGGTCCGAAAATGGAGCCCGGGAGCCATTATTTTACTACTCTGGAGAACTTTGACCCCAAAGAATGCAATGATGCCGAAAATGTACATTATGGTCTATTAGGTAGACTGGCTTTGGTAAATCTTGTTAGGTCTTGTTAGGTTAGAGAGGTATTTTAAAGCATATGATGTGACTGAGTGGATAAAGCTTTGAAATTATGTCTTAATGTGTGACCCTTTGGGATCTCAGTGTTCTAGACGCTTGTGCTTTGCGAAATAACTAAGAGGATGCTCGCCTCTTTAGTGATCTGTGCCCCTGTCAAGGTATTTTCCGTTATGCAGCGTCATCTCAAATTCCTTAAAAACACAGCACACGAGCCGCTGTAATGGCTTCACCGTCTTTGCTGCAGTCCAGCCCCAAATACCACGCTGTCTGTTTTATTCAGCTGCATCTGTCTCAGTGGCTCACCTTGTCTTTGTCAGTGCTTTGACATCCAGCTTCATAGTCATGAAGTATCGCTTGTCAACAGACACTTCAGGGCTTTCCGTCAAAGTCGAGGGCAGTGTTGACTCAACTGCAGTGTCCTCTTCTCCTACAGTTCGCCTCTGAAAAGCACCTACGCTAAGCACCTGCTAATCTCAGCCGAGTTTTCAATGCATCAATGGTCAAAAAAGAAACACTGCCGCGTAAGAGGTTGATGATGACAGATGCTGTTGCAGCTACCGGACGAGTAAAATTTGTCATATGGCAGTTGGCTATGTAACAGGCCACCAATAAATAGCAGGAATAAAGGTATTCTAAAACATGGAAAACGTATACCTAAAACCTAAAACAAATTAGGGGAGGATGGCTGCAATTTTATATTGCATATTAATGAAGTTTGGGGGACTTGCGAGAGACAAATTTTAAAAAGAAAGATTAAAATGGACGCCACAGTAGCCAAGACATCCTGACTTTTAGTCCTATGTAAGGATCAAGATCCAAAACAAACCCAGATTCTATACATCCTACAAAAAAGTGCATTCTAGGGTTGAATTAATAACATTTATACATATTTTTCAGACGTGTTTCTAACTGACAGTTGGAGAAGTGAAGGAGGGAAAGCCCCTGATACAATGCCCTTCTCTTTCACACGCATTTCTGCAACACCTACGTTTATGGCTTCTACATTTCAAATGCCTTGCTGACAAAAAGAAGTTGGAACCAGGGGCGACGTTGACTCCAAAACAATGTCCCTCTCTCCCACTGGTTGTGCCCTACGAGCGCGGCAACAGTTGGTCCACCGACCGACACAGCGGCCTCCGTGCCAAACAACGACCTCGCTGCGAGGGCATGAGCTCGGCAGAACTGGAAGAGGGATGCGGGAAAAGGGGAAGAGGAGGAGGTGGAGGATGACTGGGGGGACAGGGCTCCATTTGTGATGCCAAAAAAGAGGACAGGGAGAGGGCGCGCTTGGCCCCTGGTCCTCCCCTCCTACGCCGCGGCGTGTCATCCCAAGTTTAGGAAAAGACAACTCGCCCGAGAGCTGCCCCGCAACCATGCAGGCAGACAGGGACAGAGATAGATGGAGTGACGGGGGAGGAGGGGAAGTGTGTATGTGTGTGTGTGTGTGTGTGTGTGGGGGGGGACACGTCATTGTGGATGTGACATCCTGGTGACTTTTAGCACACAGTCAAAGATAGCCATAAGACATAAGGCATGAACATGCAGAGGAAGGCATAAACAGAGAGGGGGAGATACAAGATAGAAAAAGAAAGGAAAGGGTTAGAGAGGAAAGGGTAAAGACAGGGTGTCAGATTTGGCATCTCGTCGCTCCATCACCACCTGCTCGCAACAAAACCACCCGTCAGCGCCAGACCCGCCCCCCCCCCGGCCGCCGCCACGACCAAGCTACAGCAAACTTGTGACAGCCAGCTCTGCCAACGCTGACAGGCAGAGCAAAGTGTCCTGCGCTCTCGCTCGGCTTGGTGTCACTCCCACGGAGAAACCACCAACAATCTGCTGCCGCTGAGTCGCTAACCGCCAACGGCCACATGCCATCACAGTCTCAGCCTCTAAATATATCACAATCGCCACTATTTCCAATGGATACCATGTTTTGTTCCACAGATAAAAAAAAAAAAAAAATTACCTGAGATCTGGGTTTGATATCTCTTGGCAAACATCTGTTTTCATGCACATGCGCACACTCACAGCAACAGTCAACTCGGGGTAAACCGTGCTGTCCTGCTGGCTGAATAATGAGCTATGTCTAGACGAGGTACGTCACAAAGACTAAAGGTCAACAAAACACAGAAACAGCCCCTGGCTAATCACAACATCAGCTCTTTCACACTATTGTTTGAATATGTCAGCAGCAAATATCCCAAATAATAAGAATCTGTGCAAACAAAGGGAAGATAATATGTAGGGAGATACTGATGGGAGGTGTGAAATCTTCCTGGCTATTAAATAATAAACATTCCTACATATTCCTAGTATTTATCACTGCTATAAAAGGTGATGCACCGATTTATTTTTCACCCTTTGCTGCTTTGCTAGTGATTTTTCACGCAACAAAGCAACTGCATCAAAAGATTCCCACACATACGTGACAGCTTGCATCTAAAAGGAAAAATATGACATCTTACCTGGTGGGGTGAGGCAGTTATTCCAGCTTCTCGTCTGCAAAGAGGGCACAAGGGAGGGGGGGGGGGCGGCGGAAGCAAGGCAGCGGCTTCTGCAGAGAGAGTAGAAGAAAGACAGGGGAGAAAAAAAGATGAGAGACAGAAAAAGGAGCTAACAGAAGTCATAGGGCCAGCGCCACAGTGAGAGAGAGAGCTGATGCCTTTTTTGCCAGCGAGCAGAGCCGGCGAGCACACTGCTGCAGCTTACACACTCCCTCACATCCACACACTGAGCCAAACGGGATGCTGTCTCACGTAGGTTGACCCCCCCCCCGCCATCTCTCCGTCACCAGCACAAGCTCTGCAACCAAGCCAGTGTCTGCATTGCATTGGGGAGGGGTGGAGATGGGGGTGGGGTGGGAGGGTTTTGCCATGTCTGAGCACAAGAAATGTGTGTGCATGTTTATGTGTGTGTATCAGTCACATTAATTCATGTTTCAAAGGGAGAGAAAGCTCATCCACCCCTGAGGGAATTGGGTTCGGAGATAAAAGACTATCTCTGTCCAAGAAATTTCTAAAAGCGTATTTCATTCTCCTCTGTGTCTATGTCATCCATAAAATTCTGTTCCTTTCCTCAAAGACGTTCACATCACGAATGCATGAAACATTCAAACATGACAGCGAGTGCAGCATGAGTCCGTGTCGTGTGTATGTTTATAAAAGGAGGGGTGCGGGGCTTGCCCCGTGCTGAATAATTGCTCTGTCCCGGTCCTCATTTGCAGGCATGGCCAACTGCAGCAGCAGCACTGAAACAAAGGCAGAGAGGGGGAATCAGGGAGAAAAGGGGGTCTTAGAGAGACACTAGGAGAGAGACTGCAGAGGCCAGACAAGCAGCGCAAAAGCATACAACCCAGTAGCACCAAGCACCGACTGCTGAAAGCCCGCTTCTCTGCTCATTACTCCAACCTCAAACCACATGAAATGAAATATATTTATAGTCGAGAGGCTCACAAAAGGTCCCAGTCTTCGGCTATCCTTCACCAGCACCACTAGAGATGTCGGTAATGAAATACAGAAACTGTGACCTGAGCAGATGAATGAAAAGAATGAATGAGTGCAAATACCGGGGCCCGAATCGGCCAATAGCTTTTATGATTAAAAGGGGCTACATCATGTAGGGAAGAGCAATGTGCTGTGATTTATGAGGTGGAGGTATCATTAATAGGCTACCTGTGGATACATTTTCATTACCACTTAAATATTTATTTAAAAAAAAAGAGCTTTAAAAACCCGCTTTACACAACCAGTTCAGTCCACCATACATTTAGCATGTTAGTATTGTATTAACATAGACCCAAAAAAATCTGCACCTGTCCGTTAAGATGTAAATACATTAAGCCACTGAAGCAAACCAATATGAGCAGACTGATGTCAAGAGACACTCCCTAACAAGCCCCAGAGAGACCACTGAGGTTGTTGTGACGCTGAATCACGAAGGATACAGTCATACGGCTCCCAAACCACTTTAAAAAATTAGAGGAAGAGAGGGAAAGAGAGCGAGCCAGCGTGTGCTCCTTCCATCGCACATCACATCCCCTCTCAGTCCCATCATTAGCTTGTCGTGTTTCAGTGGGGTAGAAAGTGCCATGGGTGCAAGGCTGCAATTGAGCTGTCGGCGTCGGGGGCTTGATCAGGTTTAAAGAGAGCAAATGAGACCTCGAGAATGGCAGTGGAAAAATAATCCTGCTGTTAAATTGGATTGTGAAATAATTTTCACTGTTCACAATTGTGGAGAGGGTTCGGCGCTCACGACGAACCAAGCGGCACATTGTGTCGCTGACGGGTAGAAGGAAAGAGCGATAAGGGATAAGGTTAGGAGCGGAAAGAGGGAGGAAAAGGGGAAGGCTTGGGTGGCATGTTAAGGGAGAGACTCGTGGAGGGAATCAAAGCACGGAGAGGTGCAGACAGTCCTGTCAACATCAGCCGCCTTTGGGGAGGCCTTTTGCCAGCGCTGATTAGAGACCAAAGCCTGGACCAGAGCTGCAGAGCCGGCTAGCATTGGCCGGTAACATCTAATCTCCCCTCAGCCTCCGCTGCCAGAAAGCAGATGCTAGGCGCGCTAACGCCAATCTGCCACAGCCAAACTGTCGACAGACGCAGCGGCAGGCCGAACTCGCTGTCGCCAGATTACACATTATTGTGTTTGCTCTATGTTTGACCAGGACATATGGACAGTAGAACAACAGAGACACCCTTGTTAAATAGGTGCAAACAGGCCACGCTAGAGCGCGAGAGTCACTGTGTTTTAAGAACATCTACAGCACGTTGGGAGACATTAATAGCAGTGAAACCCTCTTAAATGTTCCACAAAAGTGTCATTACCAGACACATAATGACCAGAGATGCATGGTGCTTTTAAAACTGATGATTGTTCTGACTACTTTTTTCCCTGTACATGAATATCCGATTTAGACGTTATGCAGTCAAAGTCTTTTCCTTCATTCAATCAAATGGATGCACATGGTTATGACAGGATGAATTCTCACGGGTCACAATAAAACCTTATCGTCTAATCCCAAATTAAAGGGTAGGTCAAGCTCATTGCTGTATTGGAGGTGGCAGCGTGTAGCCTGTTGTTGCCTGCTCCCCCAGCAGGGAGATTGGGTCACTATGATCAGGATTAGCCGTATGGATCATCGCAGCCTCGGTGTAATCTGCCTGGACCCCGTCATCCAGATTTGGATGGGAGATTTCATAGGCGGTCAGAGAATTTCTCAGTCTGGAGTAGTCCTGTTTGATATGTTGGTTGAGAGACACAACTTGACTAATCAAGAATGCAGAACGTCTCAATGATCACGACTTTCATTTATCTCTTACTCCAATTTTGTAGTCCGAAAACCATAAAATATCCTGGACACCGAACCAATCACAACTACAAGAATGAGGCTTGTAAGAAGTCTGTGTAATGCAGTTTTAAATATCACCTTCTCTTATCCTGTATCCGAATCTTACCTGACAATCCTTCATCACATATTGTAAATGAGATGAATACATTCTCCTTTAAAACACACTCCTGCTGTTTTGGAGGTGCCCACACACACACAAACACAGACAGAGACACACACACAGGCCTGGATTAGCCTCAGCAAGAGGCTGCACTCTAAAGCAAATCACTGCAGTGTGGAGGATAACAAATTCCGCATCATCTGCTTCTCCAGGTTGCTGACTCTTAGCGGAATTCATTTAGCCTATGAATTCCAGACTTGCTTGCGTATCATCATATCCAAAAAGCAGCCTCCCAGGCTGTCATCCCCTCAGACATTTTTTTTTTCCCCCTGACAGCATGACTCAAGCCTTTTTTTAAAAATGCAGCATTAGCACTAACTGGGTTTCACCGAAGGTGCTCGGGTGCACAGCATCCGTGGCTTCAGCGGTTTCACAACAACCGACCACAGGTGTCATTATAGCTGCGATTCCGGCTCAGTTTTGGTGTGCCACCATACAACGTGAACTGACGCGCTTTACGGGAGCGCAGAGAGCGTTTGACACGAATGCTCATATTGATTGAAGGTCAGGGTTAGTGCTTCGGGACAAAAGGGCACGGTGGCTGAGGAAGGTTGAGACGTAGGGGGAATGGGGACAGATAACCTAAACACATACATCTAAATGCTAAGCATGGCGTCAGACCAAATCCCTCAACGGTTTTGAAATCTCCAGGATGGTCTTGCACTCAAACCACAAATGGCACCTGCTGTTGGTGCAAGAGGAAAGTCGGTAGGATACATCTCTTCGGAGCACCATTGATATCCGTGCAAAATTTCATGTAGTTGTTGAGATATTTCAGCCTCTGCCAAGGGGGGGGGGCCGACAAAACACGTAAGAATAACAAGTGTTTGCGTTCAGGCTCTTCAACCCTGACTACTGCATATACAACTATAAGCCCTCCAGTCAGTGCTGTGCTAATACTCTCACCCAAACACGGACCTAGTAATCGCCCACACTGGCAGACGCACGTTAGTGGCTGAGGACTGGATCGCCACCGTCGCACCACCAGGATCACAGGCGCGATCTCCTTCCAGCGCGAGGCCTATTGCACGATTCCCACAACGACGGCTCCTTTTGGCCTCAAATGACAGAAAATAAGGAAGCATCTGCTTGTTTTGTTGTTTGCTCTAAACAAATTGTAAATTAGATTTAAGAGCATGGAAATCTTATTACCCAAATCCGCACTGATCTGGCTGTCTGTGCAAAGGTTAGCAGCCACTCATCTGTCTCAGGCTGCAGCAAGCGGCGAGGTTAACAATATACCATTCATACCTTCTCTTCAATGAAGGTTATTTATGCTTATTAGGTCAAGTAATTTCTTTTGATACGGGATAAATTTGATCAACTGCTTCAGAATCTTCTTTGTACCGTATCTTCATTCCCAGACATTTGAATTTTAGCCATAAACTCTATTTTTTTTTAACAATCTCTGACACTGTCAGGGTATTTGGCTGCCGTTGTCGTTTGACCAGGGGCTATTTCAGGACGCTGATGTCAGAGGTCAAAGGTGAGCCTGATCAGAGCTGCTAGACCGAACACAGGAGCTGATCCTCTCCATCCCCTCAGAGCCATCTGCATATGGGCACAAAAGCAAGACTCGCACCTTGTGCTAGACCTGCGCATATGCTTGTGCCCAACCTGCTGATCGTGTCGTTCGTTCAGTTCAGTTTGATGATTCGCAATCACTGACCATGTAGTTTGTTAGTTAAATTCTTAAAAACATTAAGTTTTTCTAAACTTTTTTTTAAATGCCGGGTACTTTCACCCCTGCAGGCCTCTAAAAATCCTTCAGTGATCACAGCTCATGTCCACATTGATGCCATAACCTGCAATGACCGTTGCAATGGCAATGGCCGTTGCCCTGCAAGTAACTTTAGTTACTCAAGCTGACAATGATGTTTCCAGTCAGCAGTGAGGGGAGCCTAATTTTGTCATCATCTCTGCAGCCATGGGGCCATTTTCTTTATTGTGTGCACTGCAACTTTATTAATTCCTAGAAACAACCATCACTGCTGCTAAAAATGTACAATGAATCACTTCCTGTGTTCCATTTGCTTTTTTTCTGAAAGCATTTCATAGAAATAAGGTGTTCAGAGTGATAATTAATCAGCTTGGGACAGGCAAAAGCTTTTTTTTTTGTAATTAACTGATGATAAATGGCAGAAAATGTCTTTACATAAAAATGACTCTCAGCGAGAGGTTGACAAAGGAAGGAACGTTATTTCCAGTCACACCAGAATAACACGCCAGATGAACTCAGCTCCGTTAATGTCTGAGAAAAAACAAACAGTTTACTCAATGATACTGATGGAGTCACCCGAGCAAGCGCACGCTGACAACCCAGCCGTTCATTATTATTCGGAGTGCGACTGAACCGGGGCACTTCAGTGCATAAAAACCTAAGTGGTTTGTGAAAGTGCAACTTTCCTTGTTTGCAACTGCCAGGAGCAAATAGAAGGCTGATCATTCGCCAAGAGTGAGCGTCACACCCTCTCAATGACCGGCCTGCCATTCGTAGCAAAAAATCAAAAACATGACAAATTACACATGCGCATGGGAACGTCGAGTGCCCTTCTTGTGCAACAGCTCGAACACCACTGGATAAAATACTGACTGTGATGGATGGAAAGTAATCCTTCCTCTCTACCACCCAGCAAGATGGCCTCTCGAGGGTACATATTGTCTCATCACTCAAATTCATATGCACACACACACACACAGGCTAAGGATGGCCTCTGTGTGTGTGTGTGTTTGTGTGCGTGTGTGTTACTCTTGGGCTGATATTCCTCTCTGATACAAGCAGAAAACAGGAAATTCCTCAAATGTGAAATATGCCTCCGAGAGGCCTGTTTAAAAGAGAGATGTGATTTGAGGAGAAAGAAAGAGACAGGAAGTGGAGAGACTGTGTGTGCATGTGTGTGATTTGCAGCGGGAGAAAGGGGGGAGAGTGGAGTGGACTGATGCTAAGACCGAGGGGGAAATCAGGGGTGAGAATGCAGTCAGCTGCTTTTATGGACTTAAATAAAAGTGTGCCTGTCTGAGGGCCCGTGCCTGTCTTACGAGCGTACCAGGTTGTCTACCAGGTCGTGTGTACGTGTGTGCGAGTGCTCCAGCACACGTGCGCCTGGCTTTACACTAACCACAGGGTGTAGCCGTGGGCTTTGAAGTCGTCGCTACACCCTGGGCTGAACTCAAACACAGGCTACTGCACAAGATCCCATATTACTACATGAAAAATCACAACATGCTTTTTACTCACAGGGAACGCTGCCCTCTCTACACCGCATGTAAGACTTTACTCCGTAGAAAAAGCAGAAAAGCAGCACAGAAGGGTTCAGAATAGGGCTGCAGCTTACGATTATTCACATTTTTCTATTAATCCATTAATCATTTTGTGTATGTAATGCATTATAATAGCCACAAAAAAAAAAAAACACCCACATCATATTATCCAGAGCTCAGGGGTTGTCTTCAAATTGCTTGTTTTGTCTCACCAGCACATTCAAACCCAAAGATATTCAATTAATTTTACTTAAAACAGAGAAAAGTGGCAAATCCCCATGTTTAAGAATATGGAATCATCAAATGTTTACCACTTCCCTTGATATATGACAAATAATTACTTGATTATTAAATTTAGGAATTTTTATTATTGTTATTATACAGGGGTTTGCAAAGTCTGAAACTGCAGGCCATGTTTTTCCCCTGTACGTGTTTACATTTCAATATACTTGCACCATTAAAGTACGCCGAATTAGCTTTTAGAAGTTCCTGTTTGCAGTGTGCCGGTGGATGCACAGACAACTACCAGTGGATGACTTTGATTCTGAAGAAAACTTTAAAATGTGCTGATTCTCAGGCAAGCTCTGGACTTTGTATTTCCAAGATTTCTTGGCGCTTTATGGACATTTATTTGCAATGAACATCAGCGCTAATAATATACTCAGGAAGTGAAAGTCACACTGAATCTGAAAGTATCTGTATCATGTCTGTGTGTTCAGATTTTAGTGCGACTGATCTTTGGCACAAATTGTGGCAATCGGGCAGCCTACCTTAACACGCCTTACAAAGCTCTGGCTTCGGGTAGTCCTTCTCTAATTTAGACGTTGTCTTGCTCTTCTGTTGGACTGTGCGATCCTTTTTTGTACCTGCAGGGCATCTGAATGCAGCGAAACAACAAATAATTCTTCAAATACGAGAGAGAATCCGAGGGTCACAGACGCTGCACTCACGCCTACAGAGTGCACAGAAACAGCACGGCAAATAAAAATGAGAATAAAAAGATGGAGCAAAGGTGCTATTGCCTCCCCTTTGGGCTTGATTTCTGCTTTGAGTCTTTCTCTAATAACGTCATCTTTCAGTAGATCGTTGAAATGGCAGGTGAACAGCCTGGAAAGGTAAATGCCTGTAATTTGTAGCAGGGATGTTCCTGTTTCTAAGCCTTTTCCAACCCCATGCCATCTGCTCTAAATTAGCACCTACAAAGGGAGCGCTGAGATCTGGGCACCAGTGGTCAGACGCTGGGGCTGAGGGTCCTGAGTCTCCAGCAGAGGAGGACAGCTGGAGATCAGCTTTATGAAAACAGTCATAGCACACTAAAGTGATTATTAGATACTTGATAGATGTTTTCATCTTTTCCTAACCTAACCAGAATAACAATGTTCTGTCTGGCTTTCAAGTTTTGAAAAGCTGTGCTGTCTTTGCAGGAGGAAGAATAAGCAAATAGGGACTTTTCCCTCAGAATTCAATATAATATCACACATACACAAAAAAACACAGGGAGTAGAAATAATTACCCTCACAATCAATACAACTGCAATGATTCACAATGTGCATCTGCTGGAAACATCACTAAAGATGACACGGGACCATTAGCGAGACTTTCGGTGAATCAAATGCTATTTCAGCCCAGATGTTGGGTTGGTTCTCCGGAGAGAGGTGTGAGAAGCTGAAGATAAAGCCTGTTAAGTTGCTGTGGCGTTCAAGCTTGGAGGGGAGAGGACACACGTGTCACTGAGACTGAGTGAGGAGCGGAAATTCTGGAAGTCATCAGAGACAGGCAGGGTGGAGGGGGCCAGCTGCACAGGACTTTTACTGCAGGGAAGGAGGATGTCACAACTCGCAAATGTGCGCAAACTTGGTGATATCCAAGCATGAGCGCAAGGCGCATACTGCAGACATACAGTATGCATGGAAATATGGTAAAGGAACACACACATAATAAAATGCTACTAGGTGACAAACGCGGCACGCAAAAAAGACGTCAGCAAGGCACCACATCCAAACATGCAAACACGCAGCTCGATCCTGCCAAGTATAAACACCAATAAACGACAAACAAATCCCAGAGTTGGAGTCAACAGCTGTCAGGTCTTATGGGGCAACTCCGTCATTCAGGCCCTGCATGAGAAAACGCCCTTTCAGTAAGGCTTCCAAAACAAGCAAGCCGGCACTTTTTCCCTCCTCCTCCTCCTCCTCCCCCCATTCCCTCCAAAAAAGAATAAGTCATGGTAGGAGGCCCGGGAATAGAGATGATGTTGATTTTTGGCTGTGCCGACCGGGGGAAAAACTGCAAGCACCAACCTCGTGATGAACGAATAATAATGTGTGACGTTTTGACATGTGTTTTCTTATTGAAAACAAATCTTCAACAGCAATCCTTTTGCACAACTTCAGAGTAACGGGTGTATTTTTCTCTCCAAGCGTACATTAAAGTCATGGGACCGGTGGGCTCTGTATTATGTAGGAGAAAAATAAGCAACATAGAGGCTAATCATAATAAATATCAGATCAGACTCAAAAAAACAACCTCAACAGCACAGTGGGTCCTCTCAAATGTCTTAAATCACTAATGTCACGTAACAAGCACTATGTGGCTTTCAAAAAACGGGACAAAAACGCCTCAGCGTTGGAAAGCCACGCGGGGCCATGACATGCTCCAGTCAAGGCACCGCCATGGAAGTTGACGGATTGTCTCCCAGCAACATCAGTTCTCAAATATCCACCCAGAGGCTGGAAGCTTAGACACTGCTTACATAAATCTGTACAAACATGTCCTGACACAAAAAGTGTACTTTTGTACATTTTGTGCTGAAATGAAATGGAAAACAACGGCTACCTGGTATGGTAGGACGTTTCCATCTAAAACTGTAAAACTGCGGCGCATGCATTGGAAAATGTTCACGTCAGTTAAACGCAATTTGTACTTAAGCAGCTAAAACTAGCGTAAACACTGGAATGGCCCCTTTAAAAATGAACCGCAACACTGCAGGCAATAAATAAAAGGCATCACGTGCCAAAGAGGGCGGCAGTGTTGACAGTTCCTGTATGAGGGATAATGTCACAGAAACCAACATAACTATCCAATCTGCTTAAACAGATCGCTTTTTGAACTACATTTTAATAAGAAACATGGTCGTTAAAATGTGCAAATCCCTCCGCATGTTTCCAACAGCGACAGGAAGCATCTTGGCATTGCTTTCACCTTGAGGTACTCTAAGTGCAGGCTATTAGCGTAAGTGACACAGCGATATTGTGGTTAGAGTGAGAGGGGAGCCTGGATGGCAGGCAGTAATACTGTATATGAGCAGGCCCTTGAGGCCTCAGAAGTAGGCAGTTGAGGGAGGTCAGTGGGGAGGGGTTCGTTGCCTGGGAATCATTTGCCAGTTTCCATTAACAAAAGATGAACTGGTGTTATTAAGAATAAAGAGCAGAGCAGCATCCCAGGTATAATCTGCTTACATTGGGTTCGGTGTGGTGACCTGCACTTGGGGTCATTCCTCATTAACTTACTCAACGTTAGCTGGAGTTAGCCAACTGCAGCTCAGGACATGTCTTTCTGATTACTTATGTGGCCTCTGTCAAGTGAGATTTTCCATTAATGTCCCCTAATAAAGCATGAAAATTGATCAAGTTCATGCCCAGCGTGTTTGTATTTGTCAGGATTGTCATCGTGAGCCAATTGCTCCTGGTGACATGTTGTACATCACATAGAAATGCTCCTTTGTCGGTCACGAGTTTCTGTGGGGTTCAGGTTATTTCAGTTGTTATTTGCTGCAATGATGCTTTGTTTCCATGACACTGAGATGAGTCACTATTGCTACAAGTCCATCGGGAGACAAAGTTAAATGAAGGAGGAAGACCCGAGGACTGCGATGGCGGAGCTCTCTATTGGCAGAGATAAGATGTTGTGGGAAATGAAAAGCTTGGTGCACTATGAAGTCACAGGTGGTGTTACAAGGTATAACGTTTCATCTGGAGAAAAAACAAAAACATTATTAGCAAGGGCCTGGAATGTGGATAAAGTATGTGATTTATTGACATGAAATCCAATAACACGAATGAAAAAATGTAATTTGTTAATGCCAGGTGCATTTGTGCAAGATCGAGATTTCGTAATCCTCACTTACTCTCTTGGCGACACAAAACCTGACGATAGTGATGAAATTCAACTAATTCTTTCAGCACTAGGTGCGTGAAATGGGCTGAAGAAAAACATCCAGACAGCTGGAAATAGTCAAACAATCAAACTGAAGCAAAGAGGACAGGGGCGAAATCAAAAGTTCAAAACATTAACATTATTAATGGCCAGTGCAAGTGATGACACAGTCAAAGTGCCAGACAGACGGACAGACTGAACCCCAGCGCAGGTAAGTTCATCCGTCAGAAAGGGGACACCGAGCAGCACTGGTGTCAGCGCATCATCAGCTCTGCAGCAGAGTGACATCGCCTCAAATGCGACTGACTGTGTGTCACTTTGGATTTACACGAGCGGACACAAACACAAACACAGACACAAACACAAACACACACGCACTTATGCAAATACGCAGACACGGGGGCAGGAATTCGCACACACAAATTCAGCGCCGCATGCAGATACGGTCACATGTAGACCGAATGATGCGGGGCAGGCTCAGCCAGGCCGAGCTTTGTGTTTTCATTACTCAGATGTAGATTAAAGCGTCCTCAATCTCCAACTCCGTGCCTTTGTGGTTTAGATCACGACTGGTTCACATGTCCATGGAAGGGATGCCGCCGCCCAGCGCAGGAAATAGCTGGGCTTGAGAACATACGAGCAGATAAAATTAATTGCGTGTCTCCTGGTTTGAAAGGCGTGGAGCTGCGCTGAATTAGCGGTGAGAACATGGAGAGATAAAGGCTGGTGGGAGTGGGACTCGCATCAACAGTCTGAATCTTACTTTCCTGTTTGTATCAGCTCTCCGTCGAATTTGCATCCAATCTGTGCTGGGAAAAGCATAAAAGTTTTCATAGCTGTTATCAGGGCAGCGATGTTTTCTTGAGTTATTTAACGTTTTTCATTATTTGTGGCTCAAGTTGTTTTTAGCAGGAAATAACACGTTTTACTGGACCTTACTATACATTACACTCTGGCAGAGTGGTTCTCTAAAATGTGGTATGTAAATCTTTCTCTTATTGGGTTTTCATTGATGTACGAGCATGATTGTTCATTGAAATATACTGTGAAATAAATGCACAATCCAAATTGATATCCAGCTGCCTGCTCATCATTTCCATTACAGAGCCAACATAAGTCAAGCTAACCCCGAAAGTGTTCTGTAAAAAAAACATGTATCATTAAATAAGAAAAACAGCCTCGATTTGAATGGTTTCTTAAAATGCTTGATATTATGACCTTAGTAGCAAAAAGGCCTTCATTTCCCCTGGCAGAGAAGTTGACTATGTGACCAATCTATCAATAGAAATGTGGAAGCCACATTTATGCAAATCTAAGACTAAATAAAACTTTTGGATGAATACAGCCAATTAACTGCACGTTTTTGGAACTACAGACACACCTTGGCTACATCCAGGAGCGGAGCTGTTTTTACAGTACGCCAAGGAGGATATTTAATATTCGAGAAAGAAGTGAATTCTAAATACAGGCTACAAGCATGAAGAGGAACTTCCAGCTGTGACTGCCAAAATACTCTCTATTATGTCATGCTGCGAATCCAGGCACAATCCCACACACACCAGTCGAGGTGCAGCCACTCAAAAAGAAAAGAGAAGCCTGAAAAGCGGTCCCACTCAAACGAGTGGGAGCCAAACTCCAACAATTCTGAAGTAACATGTAAATCACGTCTGCTTCATTTGATCAGCTCAGAAACTGGCAGTTTAGAACAGCCCACCACGTTGCACCGGCGGTGATTAACTCATCTGCCTGGAGGCCTCTGTGACCAGGCGGTGTGAGGGGTCATTCAAAAAAATGAGGTCTATTATGCTAAGGTCCATCGCCCCTGGGTGGAGGAGGTAGCTTCTTTGGATTCTTTCTGTGGATCACCCCTGTGTGGAGAAAGGCAGAGGGCGGGGGTGAGAAAGGGGCAGAAAGGGGGTTGTGGTGTGCCTCGGTTAGGGTGCAAAGGTGGCAATTGCCCTGGCAGCCCCTCGGGGCACAAGGATCTCAGGGATTTTCCTCCCTACCCCATAGCGGCGATGGTCAGGGAGGCATCATGTGCAGCCTCTCCCTGAGGTAGAAAGCAGATGGCGGGGGATTAGCATCTGAATATGGGCATGCAGATCAGCGGGGGGTCTCCCTCTCCTCCTGCTTCCCCACAGGGGATAGGTGAGCTGAGGAAAAGAAAGCTTGGGAAGGACAAAATCAATAATTGGCAACCCACGGCGTGCAGACAAAGGAAGTGGGAAAAGCTGGTAGCTTTAAACGGTCATGATTTTGCAAAAGAAACGGCTAATTACAGACTGTGCCGCTCGGCTATTTTTGCTACAATCTATCTATATGTATTTCTGTGTATTTTACAAAATGCTAAGGGCTGGCCGGCAAAATCTAAATGTAGCACAACACAAAAAGAAGCCTGCATATACGGTAGTGGGAGACAGCAATCAGGCTTAATGCTCCTGTAGACATGACAGCAACAGAGATAACATCAGGACACATACTGAGCGACGGCGCTTTGAAGTTCACGTCTGTAGCGTTTGGACTCGAGCTACATAGTCACGAAAACATGCTGGTATCAACAATGGGCTTCCACTGGCTTCCAAAACCCGCGATCAAAAAAGAAATCCTCCAACCATGATTTTACGCTCCATGGTTTTCTTACCTGACACAGGAAATGACTCACAGTAAGCCTATTAAACGTCACCTAAGCACAAGGAAAACAAAAGGAAATGGTAGAAGCGGGGCAGATATATTCCACAACATTATGTCTTATAACGTACAGACGCTGAGCACGGCGGGACCTTGCCTCTTGTTGTAGTAAAATGTCGGCTTCCACACTTCTGTATGAACGACGTATGACAGGTTTGCTGTTCCTCAGAGACCTAGAAGCTGAACAGATTTGGCTGTATTTGCTCTGCGATCTACTAAACCTACATACAAAGAACACTGAATTTAAACGTTTAGATGGAAACTGGGGCAACAGATATGTGACATATGAAACACTAAGATGGCATGACTCAACTTATAATACCTGATGTGTTTTGGGAAAGTAACTTTTTAAAGCTTTTACGTGTTTATAAGCTACTCTACTATCTGAATTACAAAGTTTCTTCTTATTAAAAAGAAACATACAAGGAACTTTGCATTAATGGCTTTAAGCACACACTTTTTTTTTTTTTTATGATGTGAGGTAATAAGCTTCCAAGTGAGTTGTCACTTACTGTTTTGAAATAAATGGCTGCATTTATGTAGCACTTTTAACGCAATTTAACATTATTACTGAATTTACGGTAGGCCAATCTAATTTATTCTATTTTGTCCTCAATAGCAGGTTTATTTATGTTTCCCTGTATAGTCACCCAAAAACCTAAGCCTGACAACTAAAATGTTCCATATCTTACTGCAATAACATCGTGCGTATGCTTGTACATCTGCATCCAGTTCACTACCAATGAATACTATATCCCAACAACTGGTGACAACATGGCTGAGGCTGGCACTGAATTTTAAGTATGCAACTGGGCCCATGAGCTCAAGTTCTTCAGTTTATCACCAGTTCATCACCAGCCATTGTCAGCATTAAAAAGGCGCGCCCAGAAGTACAAATCTCTCCTGAAGAAAAACCCTGTCACAAATCTCATTGTGGCGGAGAACAAGACTTTCCTTCCCCAGAGGCCATTCACAAACATCTGGTGATGCGCGGAAATAAAGCAAATGGCTCCCTTTTCTGCCAGGGTTTATTCTCTGTGATTTAATGAGGTGACCTGAGGCAGTCAAGTCTCCCACCCCACCTCCTTGAGACAGTGCCTTAGGGATACGTGCTCTTTCATACATGTGCATCAACTCTATTTTTGCCATTGAATCGAAGTGGCTGGCAGCACATGGAAGAGGCACGAATTTAAAATATGAACAAACAAACAAGGAGAGATTTTCCATTTTTAGTCCCTCATCTAACCCTCTGATGGCTGTATAAGGGTGGCAGGGCTCTGCATAGACAATAATCTTCAGGGTAAGGCCAATTAGAGGAGTGAGGTGTGCTGAAGGGTCAAAGGTCTTGGCCTCATCAGGAAATTCCCAGGTCGGAAGGAAGGAGAGGAAAGGAAAGGAAAGGAAAGGAAAGGAAAGGAAAGGAAAGCAAACAAGATGGAGAAAAGAAAAGCGAAAATGTGTGAATGCTGTTTTCTAGGCTCCTGCCTGTATCCTCTTACTACAGAGAGAGGAAGAGCAACACAGAGGGTCCACTCACTGGTACTCAAAAGGGTCATTCCTTTGAGGGGCTGGTTTCCATGGCAGGGGTTGCCGTGGTGAGGGGGGCCCTTGACGGTCCCACTGGGGCAGTAGGAACAGTCAACACTTCAAACAACACAGACGGTCCGGGCAGGAGGATACTCGTGAATGAGAGACCCACTACAGTGTGGTACGAGGACGCAAGAAGCATTTATTTAGCATTTAGCATTTACGATTATGTTCACTATAGATTAACACGACAGCAATTTTTTGATTAATCTCTTGGTCCAGCGAACTTCTGAAAACTGTGAAATAGGCCCATCGCACTTATATAGCTTGCTTTGTCTGACTAACAGCGCTAAACCTAAAAGTACTCAATTTACAACACAGAACAGAAGAAAAGTAACAAATCATCACATGAGAGAACCTGTAACCATAATATTTGGCTTCAAAAATGACAATTAATTGACTATCAAAATCGTCACACAACTCTGCAAAGTCAAAGCGGGTACCCAGAGTTTGCTGGTGGATTTGCCCTAAATTACATCCTGTTGCATGTCTGCGAGGGGATGCTGGATTTGCTTGTAAGCCCCTATTCAGAGACCCTCAGTGGCAGTAAAACCGTAAAAACCCTTCCTGGAAGCTGGCCAGGAGGTCCACTGCACACAGTCAACTGCTGTGTTCCTGCAGTCCAGTTAAAAACAGACCTACAGGAACGTGATGTACCATCAGTGCATTCATGCCATACATCTGTTTCTGCGTTTCACACTGGCTTTTACAGAGCTGCTGTCTGTGAAGTTCCTATGAATTGGGGGTTTCTATTCATCCAAAATACGCCTTTAACAAGCAGATGCACAGAAATGGACACTTAGGAGCATCCACGTGTGTTCAAAAACATGCATGCACTAACACAGTTACGAGATGCTCTGGTTTAGTTTAAGGAGCTTCGGGCCCTGAGAAGCAATTTACACTGAATCCTTTGAGACCTACTTCTATGACATTACATTCCAACCTTACTCCCGTTAATGGATCAGCTGAAAAACACAATCACATTGAGATGCAATTGAGAAGAATTGTTCATAAAAGCATGGAGAAACCTGATATTGAGTCTGTATGTTCTAACAATGCACGGACTTCAACAATGAGGCTCATTCATTCCTCCAGTACACTTCACCCACTGTATTAGCCTATAACTGCTGCCAGTCCGCTGTTTGCAAAAAGGACGGGGAGAAAACAATCTAGCTGTTTAGTTTGAACATCTGGAAGTCATAAAGGCTCAGCACTATGGAGCTTTGCCGCTACGCTAGGCTAACAGGAGGTCCCTGCCCCATTCAGGAAGAAGCTAGGGATCGTTAGCGGTTTCTTCCCACCGTTGGCCCGGGTCAGAGTCCGAAAAATGAGACAAGTGGCCTCAGATGTAACTACTGCAGCTTCTAGCGCATTTAGGCTACTATTAAGTTTTAAAATAGTTCTGGGTTTGATGGACAAGTGGAATTAAAAAAAAACAAAAAAACTGCACATTGAGTAGCAGAATTTCATCTTTTCCCTCATGCATTTTCAAGAACTTCCATGCTTCGTGGACAGAATATTGAACAGGAGATTGTTTAAAGATGTTAGGTAACAGGACAAGATGAATCCCAGTCATTCTGTAGCCTACATCTTTAACACTCAATGTTGTAGCCAACTGTAGACTTAAAACTGCAATCATTTCTTGAGGCAGTATCCAGATTTCTTCAAATGAATCTGTTTTTTCTGCTCTGGTGTCTTTTGAAAGAATCCTGAACCCCCAAAAACACATTTGTTGTTTGTAGCCTGTTAATAAAAATGCATTTAATTGAAATTCCCTTAAAATCCAGCCAAGATTTGGGGCTTTGCTGACATTAAAGCAGATGCAGGAACAAGCTGGCTACATATAGCAACAGACACCATCATAATATTATCCAGAATATGTCAACAGCCCAGTTGCCTGCATTCTTGTGCACCAATTAGGGGTGTGAAACCTCAAACAGGGAGACTATATGTCATAATGCCACTAAGACAGAGACACATAAACTTCCTGTAATAGCTCCGTGTGAACGTACAACAGATTTTTTTGCTTGGAATGTGCTGTTGGGCACTTGTCCACAAAAACTAATCTAAATAAAGACCGCTTTCCAGAGGAGGGAAATAACTTTGAAGCGCATGGATCAACAAGGAGTGGATTTGCTGTGCCCAAGCCAAGACAACCTGTACAAAACTGAGCCGCTCTGGTAGGCGGGTTGTATTCCTTTGTATCTCAGAAATAAACTTCTTTCCCTCACACCCCCGTTCTTCTCCAGCCTCTCATGTACAACCTGCCATTATCATGCTGACCTCATGGATTAGCTAACATGGTTACAACACAAAATCGGAAGCGAGACCAGCAGGGAATATTATAGATGCCAACATCTGAAGGAGTTTGAGTGTCAGAATGCACTGCATGAGCATGAGTGTCCTCTCTGTCGAGGGGCATCGTCCGTGAGGAATGAAATGCGACACTGGCTGTCAGGGCTTGTTTGGGAGACTGACTGTTAGTCAACCGTAGATGGAGCTCTGGTACAAGGGCAAAGCAGGGCGGATGAATGGTCAGATAGACCGTCCTGTACCGGGGAGGTCACAGGACGGATCTTAGCGCCAGATAAACAGCTTTTATCAAAATGAATAAACTCAACACCTGCGTCCTCAACATGAAAGGTCTTTTCAAAAAAGTGAATTTCACATATGTGTAGTTGGTGGTGTTCTTGATATCTCATGCTCAATTAAGACACAGAGGACTTAATTTGAACAGCTGTTTCAACTACATCTGGAATGCCGATTGTACGTGCAACAAATGGTAGGGCTTTGCCTAAGATTTTTGTCACCTTAGCTGGTACCCAGCAGTAAATGTCCATTCATCCCCTGTGCAGTATGCTCAAAAATTAGCTTCTAGCTATTACTCCAAACATGCAATGAGAGGGAACAGGCTTAAGAATGCACACAAAGAAAGCCTGAATGTCCCTTTAAAAGCCTTTTTTTTTTTTCTTCCAAAGAGGCCTTGAGTGAGACATTCACAAATGGCCAACCTTTTCATTATCAATGAATTTGCCAATTTCTTAATCGTTCGGTCCATAAAACATCAGAAAACAGTGAAAAACAATCATCACAATATCTTACAGTAATAAACGATTTCATCAAATGTCTTCTTCTGTCCGACCAACCGTTCACAACCCAAAGAAATTCAATTTATTGTAATGGAAGACCAAGAAAAGCACTAAATTCTCACATTTAAGAACCTAGAACCACCCAATTTTGGCCATCAATGCTTGTAGAATTACTTTTAATAATTAACTGAGCATCAAAATTATTGCAGATTAATTTCCATTCGACCGCCTAACTGACCAATCGATTAACTGAGAGAAGAGGTGAGTGCGTAATTCAGTGATACCTTAATTCGCTTGGGCTGATGTTGGTGTCAATGTGATGGCAGCACAACAAGAAGGAGGGTGTGTGTTTGAGAAAGTGTGCATATGCGTGTCGGCACCATATGCAGGTCAGCGGGCCGTTTGGTTCCTCTGACGTATGTGAATTAGATTAGGTCCCTCTCACAGTCAAGACTTAATCACGTACTAAAGCACAGTTCTGCCAACTCCCATTAGTCACCTGTAGCGCAAAAGGCCTCAGACGGGTGGAGCAGCAGGGGACAAAGACGTATCCTGAGTCCTCGGACACCTGTGACGATGGCACTAGAAAGCACTGTGTTCACCTACTTCTCTGACACTAAACACTAAAGCACGCAAACCCCCACAAAAGAGATCCACATCATCACTGAAATACCTCCAAAAACCCATTGTGGCACGCCTTAAACCAAATGCTCTCCTTCAAAAACAAGCACATCTGAGTCAAACCAGCTCACATCAACACACAAACAACTCCAGAAACTGATCTTTACTCCAAACATTGCTCCAATGAGGAAGCACCAGCCAAGATGGCGTGTCTTAATTTCAGTGGAGCGCGGAGTGGTTCTGTGGTTTCGGGACTTTTGACGGTGCACCTAACCAGAACTGACGTTGGGAAATATACTTAACGTTTCCACGTGGTGCGGGGAGGTGGATTGGGTTTCCTGTTGGTTGGACAAGCAAGACGTGGCTAAATGTATAGCTTACACACACACACACACACACACACTTACAATTCACATAAGGAGTACACTAGAGTTAAATTTGAGATTTAAATAAGTCTTTTTTCAAGGCTTATGCAAGCAAACATGCAGACACAAACCCAACCTGTTGTGACGTTATTAAGGTCATTTCAATTACTTCAACTGTGATTACACTCAGCCCAATCTGGCCCTGATAGAGGCTTGTCCTTTCAGGAGGATTAGGTGAAACCTGATACAATCTCAACATTTTCTCCTAATGCACTTTGTCCACCTCCATTTGCCCCCCCCCAAGAAGCTGGGGAAAGAAATTGATGTTTCCGGTTTGATCCTTGCTTTAAAGCCACACTGCATTATATATGAATATACTGTATGTGTGAGAACCTGCAAGTCCCTATGTACACTCATGCCAGTAAAAGAAATCCCCTTACATTTGCTGTACTTCAAGATCAAATGGAATCTGACTAAAAAAAACAAACACAATGTAGTACACTGAACTATTCCGAGTCTCCGGTTACTAAACCCCAAACCGAGATGAAAGCTACATGAGCACCGACATGAAGATTTAAGCGTAAAAATACTTCGTGTTGGCTGAGATTGTTCTCAAAATCCAACATCATAAGCGTGTGAAGATGTTGTTTTCATTACGTTTCTTGTACGTAGCTGGGGTCTTATGAGACAGCGATTGGAATGTGCAAGTATAAAAACCCGAGTGCAGTTTCATGTGAGCGCTAATTCTTTTTCATGCAGGAATGTTTTCACATCTAGACGTGGGAAATCTAGAGCTCCTGTTCCTCCTCAGAAAGTGGAGGCTGAGGTGACACTGAAAGGAGGCAGAATTGGAATAGGTCCATGCTTAATGGAAGTCTGGAAATTTCCAGATCATTATCTATGGCTTATTATACTATATATGAAAAATGACATTACAACCCATCATGACAGACACTCTATTATAGCCACCAGACAGGGAGAGTCAGGGTTTGGTTATTTGGTGGCTCCCAGCTGTCAAAACAGAATTATTGTGATCAATTTAAAAAAATTGCATTAAATAAATGGATGATATTAAGAATGCGTTTGTTCTCGAGGCCTCGCAACCTTTTGCTGATGCAAGGTGGCAATGTCTGCAAGGGCAACTGGCAGTAACAGACAGCTTGCCAACTACAAGCTGGGCTACTCCCATATCCACAATGCCTGGTCATGGGCAAGACATCGGCCAAAATTATACATATATACACACTCATATACCTACATATATACATACATGTACATATATAAATATATATATATATACACACACACACACACATATATATATATACACACATATATATACACACATACACATATACATTTATATATATATATATATATATATATATATATATATATATATATATACTTATATGTATATATACACACATATACATATATATATATATACACACACACATATACACATATATATATACACACACACATATACACATATATATACACATGTATATACACACACACATATACACATATATATACATGTATATACACACACACACATACACATATATATACATGTATATATACACACATATACACATATATATACATGTATATATACACACACATATACACATATACATACATGTATATATACACACATACACATAAATATACATGTATATATACACACACATATACACATATACATACATGTATATATCAACACATATACACATATATATATATATATACATACACACACACATACACACATATATATATACATACACACACATATATACACACATATATATATACATACACACATATATACACACATATATATATACATACACACATATATACACACATATATATATACATACACACATATATACATACACATATATACACACACATACAAACATAAATACACACATATATATATATATATATAGATATATATACACACACACACACACACACACGTGTGTATGTGTGTATGTGAGTGTATATACATATACATATAAACACACATATATACATATATACATATAAACATATATACATATAAACATATATATATGTATATATATATGTGTATGTATATATATATATATATATATACACATGTATATATATACATATACATATATATACACATGTATATATATACATATATATATATATATATATACATATATATATATATATATACACATATACACACATATATATACACATATACACATATATATGTGTGTGTGTGTACATACATATATACACGTGTATATATGTGCACTGGGATGATCATAATTATAATAATTGCACTTTTGATTTTATTTAATTCACTGCGTTTCGTCATAGGTGAGTCTGTTGTACTGCAGTGGATGGCAGGGGAGCCGCGCCGGTTTCAGCACCATACAGGCGTGGACCAGAACAAAAGGCGCAGGCTGCAGCAGCGGAGAGAGGCGCACCAGGACGCAGCAAGACAGCGACAAATGCCGCAAATAAAACATGCATTTTACGCATTTTTCCACGTGCACAGACCCAGGATTTTTAATCCACAAATCTACGAACCGAAAAACTGACCTTAAATTACAAAATCCCCGTCGAGAATTTAATTTCATCAAACTCATGATCCATATCTCTAAATCCATACACATAACTCCACATCGCAGCGCAACGCGCTGCGGATCAGTGGACAGCAGTGCCAACATTAATATACACACTTTGACTTTTTATAGAAACTTTTACAGCTGCCAGTGTTGCATTAAAATGACGGAAACTCTACATTTACGCCGATTACAGTGATTACAAAGCCTCATTTGCCCACCAAACGATAAACAAAGTGCTTCAGCTCTTACCTGGAGGTTTAGGCTGCTGAGCGGCACTAATACCCTGGTGTGTGAAGAGAGCTGTGGTGACAATGAGAGAGAGGTATGGGGCCCTCCGATCCCTCCCATCGCAAATTGAGCTACCGTAAGTGTTGCAGTACAGGCGCAACGGGATTGTGTGGCTGCATTACGCGTGCCAGGAAATCTCGCACTGTGATTACATGAAATTTGTGCAGCATCTTTGGAGTGCAAGTATGTAACAAATTCATGCATGCAAAAAAAAAGAACACACAGACGCAGATGTGCGATGACATAGACAGAACACCCAGCAGGTGTCACGGGGCTTCTGGATCTCAACGCCATAATTAGGCTGCTTTGCTGAAAATGGGAAGCACTGTGCCGGCAGTGGAAGTGAGTGCAGAGCTGAGGCACCAGGGTGTGGCTGTTGCTGAGGAAAAAATGGAGGGGAGGGGAGAGAGGGCAGGGGGACAACGCAGATGCGATGCCAAGGGGAGAGTGGTTAGGAGGGGCAGGGGAAAGGAAGAAAAAGACAAGAGGAAGGGGGGAGGACTAAGGGGGAAGACAAGAGAGAAGGGAAGGGAGGGGTAGAAGATGGCATCATTGGAGAGTGGCTGCACTTCTGTCCCGTCCAGGTGAGGTGAGGTGAGGTGGGGAGGCTGTCTGCTGTCTGCTTCCTCAATTGCGGGGGGGGGGTTAAACATCAGAGGGTCAGACTGGTCCGCAGTACAACTCCAGTCACATGCACCAGATCCACAAGGACGCAAATACACAGTTTTGTAATGGATTCAAATCGTATATTTAATATTTAGATATTAGCGCTGTATCCTTTATCAATTCAGTGTAAAAAACGGAGAGACTGAAACCTGAATATGTAAAAAAAACAAACACACAAAAAATAGAAAATAAAGCTGAACATTTGTTTAGATGCTCTATGTCCTCTAGTCGCATTCAACAGCAATGGACTCAAATGGAAGCCTGGTCATTTGTCATTTCTCTGTCAGATCTGTGTAAGCATTTACTGCCATCTATTGGTGAAAATAACACAGTGCAGGAGGGGTGCTGATGTTGCTTTACAAGAATTTCTCTACCTGAACAGGCCTTCCTGTGGAACATTTCAACATGACAAAAAAATTTGAAAAATTTTATTAGTAATGTCCATCTTACAACTTTTCAATGGCATGCAAAACAAAGCATTACTGACAAAACTGCATTTAGTCCATCAGTCAAAGGTTACAGAGACTGTCCATCTTATTTTCTTTCAATTCTGAACAACACTGGCCAGCAAAATATGTTGTATGCTTATTTCATTATCATTATTATTTCTTTCAGTGTTGGCAAAAAGGCCAGAAGATCGGAAAAATATATCAGCAACAATCTCTCCACCACTAAATACTGGGGACACAAGCAACTAATTTCCAAAAAATACTTTTCAGTTCATTTTAGCTTGAACCTAATATATTTGAGTGCAACATATATACACACAACTCAAGTGAGTGGTAGGTGAGCAGAAACAGGTGTAACAATAGGACACGATTTTTGCAGAGTTGTTAAAATGTAATTCACATCTGATTAAGGTGAGAATCTGTCGTGCTCAATAATGCTCTTTCAATCAACCCCGTAAATCTACTGCAATATGCATCACTGATAAATAGAAGAAAGCCTGGACATTCTAGTCTTATTTCATTTTTCAACTCTATCCAAGTTTTTCCAACCTTAAAGCAGCTACAAACAATATATTTATGATAACAATGTATCAAATGACCATGTATACGGTTTTGTGTGAGAAAGCTCTTAAAAACTGACTGCACGCTACCTGCTCAGAACCAAACGATACGACCGAAACGGTCTGCATCTAGCTGGTGATCTTAGCGGAGCATTTGGCAGCTCGAGAGCCAGATATTTTCCTCAGGGGTTGGTAGGAACCACGCACAGAGCTAAAAGAGAGGGAATATCAGACTTACATTTATCAGGTGGCCAGGAACACAACTCCATATGGACGGCCACGCTGCTCCGTAACTGCTGGATGTGTAAATGAAGCAACTGTTTGCTAACAAGCAAAATTGAAAAGGTGAGGATAGATCAGTGTTGTGTTCACAGCTTGTTCTCTGCAGCCACCGAGTGGCCTGACTTTTCAGAGCTGTTCATGATCATTTCAAACCTTCACTAGACAAACTGTGCACAACACCCCACTTCCCCCGGTCCTCCTCCACCGTGCAAACTCCCACAGTTCTTACTTCTGGCTGACAATGCTGCGGCCGATGAGCTCTTTCATGATCTCATTGGTGCCTCCATAAATGGGCTGAATACGGGAGTCCACAAACGCCCTGGAAAAACGGAGAGACAAGTTCAGCAACTTGGAACACAAAAAAACCCCCCCAAAAAACAACCTGTAATTCTTCCCAACAGTCACCCATCCCCTCCTTGTTAGACTGGTTATGTGACTCTTACTTGGCGATGGGGTATTCCCACATGTAGCCCCAGCCTCCATGGAGCTGCAGGCACTGAGTGGCCACTTTGTTCTGGAGGTCAGAGTTCCTGGATAAAAGAAAAAGGACACAGACATTAGCATATGGCAGTAACACGGCCTATTTTTAAGAAGCTGGTTAGAAACACAAAAATCATTCTCACCAAAACTTGGCCATGGAGGCCGTGGAGGGATCCAGGCATTTCTCAGCGTGGAGCTGAAGGCAGTTGTCAACAAAGGCTCGGCCCACACAGATCTCGGTTTTCAGCTCTGCCAGCTTGTGCTGCACAGTCTGTGGAGTACAGTTAGATGCAGTGATATTTATTCAGTCACTGCTATATTACGCGAGTTCGAGAACAAAGAAAACACACCTGTAGGTGAGCGATTGTCTTGCCGAAAGCCTTCCTCTGCAACACATAGTTCCGGGTTTCCTCGAACATGAACTCACTGCTGGCTATGGCCATGTCAGCAATCAACAGACGCTCCTATTCCCAAAGATGATAACAGGATTTACCGTCGGATCAACAGAGCCGGATCACTAAATGCCAACCCGGATGGCAGAGTAAATAAATAAATAAACATTTTCAAACAAATTCTTGCAAAGAAAGGTTAGTTGTTTAACAGGGAAACAGAAAGACTTTGGGGGGTTTTGTGGACACACTGTGGGGCCCCCTCAAAAATTGAGACCACTGTGCCCCAAAACCCTGCAGTTGCAAATTGCTATATTAAAGTCTGCAGAATTAGCTATTGGCAGTCTCTTTTTGCAATTAACTCGTAGATGCACAGGCAACTATCACTGGATTATTTTGACACCGGTGAAAATTTAAAAACATGTTGATTCACAGCCAAGTTTGGGAGTTTTAAGGCACGTCTGTCTGGTATGATTTCTAAGTGGATTTATGGACATTTATTCACAGTATACATTGGAGATATGGATATCCTCAGTAAGTGTCAGCCACACTGAATCGAAAAATGTGTGTAACATGTTCATGTGTTCAGATTTGACTGAGGTATAAGTCCGAGAAAGAGAGGGATTTTTGACGTACGTTGCAGCAATCTGGCGCTAAGAATATGGCACTCTGTATTTGAGGAAGGAAAATGCTAAATGCCTTTTTAGTGACCGAGTTAGACATTGCTTCTTTTACCTGAGGTAGTTCATTCATCAGGTAGTAGAAACCCTTGTTGAGTTCACCCAAGAGGGCATCAGCTGGGAGACGCACATCCTCAAAAAACAGCTCCGCTGTGTCCTATGAAAGAAGGAGAAACAGTAGACCGAGGACAGAATTAGTGTCCTGACATCAGATTTTTGCACGAAATCGATGGAAATGCTACGTTCCCGAGCCACCGAGCGCCAGTACCTGGGCCTTCAGACCAATCTTCTCCAACTTGCGTCCTTTCTGGAAGCCCTTCATGCCGTCCTCCACCAGGAACAGACTGATGCCATGTGCTGCTGTCTTCGCCTCACGGTTGGTCACGGTCACCACCACCACCAGGTCAGCCATCCAACCGTTCGAGATAAACACCTGAAGACACGAGAGGCGGAAAGGGATTCAAGCTGACGTTGAGATGCAAGGAAATGACTGTTTTTGCTTTTTCGACTCAGTACCTTGTTGCCGTTGAGGATCCAGTCGCTGCCGTCCCTCTTGGCGTACGTCTTCACGCCTTGAAGATCACTGAAAAAAAAAATAACGGGAATGGGTCATCAAAGCTACACTGCATTAGTGCAATGCATGCTGATTTCCTTGGTGTTACAGCCGGGCTCGAGTCCTGACCTGCCTGCTCCTGGTTCTGTCATAGCAATAGCAGCGATGCATTTCCCAGCAGTCATCTTGGGGACGAAGCGTTCAATCTGCTCCTTGGTACCATAGTTGACGATATAGGGCATGACAATGTCGGAGTGCAAGGCGAAACCCGGGCCTGTGCAGTTGGAGTACATTCTGGAGGACGAAAGCGAATTATGCTTAGCAAACAGTTAGCCGGTGTTTGATCTCAGATATGATGAACTGTGTTTTTTTACTTTAAGGACAACTCACTGCTCCTCCCACGTGATAGCCGCAGAAAACAGGTCTCCTCCAATGCCACCGTGCTCCTCTGGTATCATTACTCCCAGCAGGCCTTGCTCGCCAGCCTTCTCCCACACCTCCCTGCTGACCTGACCTGCTTTCTCCCACCTGGAACAAGAGAAAGGGATTGTAGTGAGGCAGGGAACGGGCGGAGAATGACGGTTAACCAATGAATTAAATTTGCATTTCTCTCTTCATGGTCATTTTGCATCTATTTGTGCACTTTTTGTGTCCATTTGTGATCATTTTACACCTCTTCGTGGTTAGTTTACGTATCTTTCTAGTCATTTGAGTCTCATTGTGGCTATTTCATGTCTATTTGTGGTTGTTCTGCGTCAACATTGGGTCACTCGTGTCCTTGTGGTTATTTTGGGTCTAATTTTGCATCTCCTTTTGTGTCTCTTAGTAGTCGTTTTGTGTCTCTTTGAAGTCGTGCGATTGACTTGGCAACGATGAAATGCTAACAGTCACTTCAAGCACAGGCTCTGAGCCTGGTAGGCCCCTTCAGCAAACCATCCATGCTTACACCTACTCTTTGTGGTGTGGAACCACTTCCTCTTGGAAGAAGCGCCGGACGTTTTGTCTGAAGAGATCATGGTCCTCGTTGAAGATCCGGCGGACCCCGATGTCCATCAGGGTCTTGGCGCTGGAGGTCTCTGGACGGGGCGAGGAGAGCTGCTGGGCATTACTGTGCTGTAGTCTGGGAGGAATTACAGAAATTCAACCGACTGCGATCTGCTGTAAAGCCAGCAAGTGGCTGATTCGAAAACCCATGACAAGTAAATTCACTTTGATAAGGCACCTTGGGATTATGGGAAGAGTGATACTGATTTTAAGAAGCTGCCCCTGGTCATTAGAGTTGGGCTGATACTAACATTTATTTTTATTAATTGATTGTTCTGTCTTTTATCCCGATTGATCCTATGGTCCATTAAATGTTACAAAAAATAGAAATTAATAATTTAAAAAAACCAATTATGTATGTAAAATGTAATGTCATCAGATATCTTGTTTTGTCCACCAAGCAGGGAAAAAAAACAAAGATATTCAGTTTATTATCATAAAAGACAAAATAGTCGCAGGTTATTTCCTCTCAATTATCAAATCGATCAATAGCGAAATCATTTCATCAGCTTTTACGTTAGAGGACAGCAGTTCATTTTACCATTAACTATACCAGGATAATATAAATAAATAATATGAATATAGTTAATATAGAGCGATCACAACATGACAACATATACTGACCCTGCATATGAATCACTTCTACCAAAATTGCTCGACTTGCGTGCTTTTACTTTTTCGTTGTATTAAAAATGGACGTTTCTTTCCACCGCTTGGATTTTCAAATTAAAGCTCATTCTGTATTTAGCTGATAGGTCACTCGTCACAGTAAGGGAAGCGTGCCAACGGTTGTTGCGATGCAGTTCTACTTTTACAGTCGGGGAAAAGTTAACACTCTCAAAGTGTGTCGTTAAAATCTAACTAACATCACGTAAAATGAAACTTAATGGTCATCAAACAGCGCGTAACGTTACGGATATTTCCCGTAGCTGTTACTCGTTCCACCTCACAAGAAAAGATATTTCACAAAATTTAGGCTAAATATTCTAACCTTGCAGTGGCCGCAGACAGCACCTGTCCTCGTCCGAAGACATTTCTCAGCCCCACAATAAAGGGTTTTAACATTTTCGTAACTGACGACCCCGCAAAAACAAAATTACAAAGACGGCGAACGACTTTGGCAGGAAGGACAAAGATCGTCCGAGGTGAGTTCGTGTACAAAGAACATATCACGTCGTAGTCAATCATTTTCTACCTGTTAACACACGCTCCGTGTTCCAAGGTAAAGAAGGGCGAAGGTTGTTCTCAGTTCTGTTCCTCGACTCTCTTTCTCATTGCTGCGTGATTTAGTTAAAATGTGACTCTGAAGGAAGTCACACGCGTGCATTTTTAGAGGGAGGTTTTTGTCCACGAGAACAGCGGCAGAGTGGGACCTCTCGCTTACCAGGCCTCACAGCGCTGAGATTTCTTCTTCTTCTACTAAATCTCGCAGAGGTACTGTGGTTCACCTCTGCCGTTAATTTATGGGAATAAAGTTGTTGCAAGAGTACGAGTCGTTTTTACAGGAGTAGTTTTTGTTTTCAGCAGATAGTAAAAAAAAAAAAAAACAAGTACAATTACAATAATCATATATATCCATAGTAAACAAATGTCTATAGGCCTATATATGAAAAAAATGGCAGCATGTGCTCAGCAGCATAACTGTTTGTCTTTTCTAGAAGAAACAAGAGACATAAGACATACTACATTAGCATATGAAAATAAACACTAATATATTTGGTGCACACATAAATTTGTATTTTATTGATGCTAAATCAGAGGTTTTGCTCTTTACGTGTATCCTGTTATTCTGGCAGATGCAGAGATCTAATATGTAACATACTAGAAAATTTAATAATTTAATAAAATAAGTGATAATAACAAAGAAAAAAATCTCTAATCATTCGGCTCCTTATATATGTATTTATTTCACAATATATATGTGCTGGCATAAAATGGTTTAAACACAAAACCTTGGCTATTTCTGTTTTATAAGTAACTTGATGTGCTGAACAATCAAAGTCTGAATTCTTTGCTCTCAGTCCACCATAAGGGGGTAGGCTCCTGCATTTACCCCACAAGACCACAGGTGAGTTAAAGTGGAAACACGGTAGGAAAAAAAGCGTATAGTTACCAAAACGGACACTTGGTAATATTTCCTAGTGGATTCCTTCTATGTGCTTCATAAGGATGCAAAAAAACAACACAAACAAACAGCAGTGTGTTTCTTAAATGCTCCCCTTTTACACTGTAAACTTCGTCTTTTTATTCTTCCTTCTGCCTTAACTTTAATCTATATTGGCAATATGTATGATCGAAATGGCTGTTTAACTGTACTGTGTAAATTTAAGAAGATTATCACTAATAACTACAAAATGGCATCACCGGCGTGTGAGTTTAGCTAGTGTTTGCCTAAAGTCTCTGTATATGCCCTTATGCTCAGACTCAGGATAAAATCCTCTACAAAATATCATGCATTGAGTTTCGAAACAAACCTGAGAGATAGCAAATCGGATTTAAACAAGTGCTAATTAAATCATTAAACACTGTAGAGATGCCATTTTGTTATTTTTTCCTTTTCTTTATTTTTATTTGTAATCTTCATTCACAAATTTTAACAGGATATTTCATTTTTCTGCAGTTTTATCCCAACAAATGAATTTCATACCTTGAAGCTACCCTATGTAACTTTGCATAAGAGCAATCACCTTGGCTACAAGTGGCAATTACCGAATAATGGAATGAAAGATACTATAACGTAGTGTAACAGTAGCAACGGTTGGAGACGGGTTATAAAGTATGCAATCTGATTCAGCAATGTCTGTTATGCAGCAATATCTATCTAAAGTTTGCATTAGCCACCAAAAGCTACTGGTAGCAGCCCTACTTGGTGTTTATTGAATATGTTTTGACTCTTATGAAATTCAACTTTTCATTTCTAAGAGGCTGAATGTGCCATTTCCTCTTTCAAAAGTTACATGGTCTTGCTTTAATTGTGACACCTACAGCGTATATTGTTGCCCTACACGACAGCATGTCTGCAAGTATATGTCGTCAATGAAAGATCAAGAATCAACCTAGATGGGATGTACGTTGGAAAAGTTTATTCTGAAATGAACAGAGTGAAAATAATTACAACTTTTGGGGAAGTGGGTGACTTTTGGCGGTCAATCCACGACCATTCTCCAGCACCTTTGGCATTGCTGGGCCAGTGGTGGCGTGACTGAATGAGGTGGCGGTGGGAAGGGAGGGATCTACCCTCACTTGATGAGTGGTCACCCCTTCTCCCCCGTTCCTCACCCCATGCGGAGAGTGGAGACGCGCCCCGGGGGGGGAGCAGAGGCCGAGTGATAGGGGTCTACAATAGAGAGGTGATGGTGATGTCCCGAGAGAGGAGGGTTTGAGACGAAGTGTAAAGGAAAACAAAATAAACAACAAGATGGATTTGCTTCAACATCCCTTGTACATAGTCCTTGTCTTTCCTTAGTTGGTCTTTGAAACAGTGTAGATGTCCTGAACACTGTTGGGCTGTCTGTAGGCGAGCTACAGTTTGTTCAGCACTCCTACTGCTGGCCTCTTACACAGACATGATGTGCTTGACAAAAGCTGGAGGAAGAAAAACCCATATGTTCAAATCTTTAGCATCATATATTTATCAAAAAGTCAAAAAAAAAAAGAGAAAGCATGCTCTCAAATCAAAGATTACCCTCATAGTGCACACTGCCGTTCTCGTCCTCCTGGCCGGTCATGAGGGCTTCAATCTCGGGCTCGGTCATCTTCTCTCCTGCAGTAGCACAAGGATCCATATCAGGAACCGCGCTCTCCATTTCACACACATGCTCACATACTGCGCGCGCTAAGCAAACTATATTTGTGTGCATCTATATTTGGGCAAGATGACCTGAGACTCACCCAGGGTGGACAGCACGATGCGCAGCTCAGCGCCCATGACTGTGCCGTTGCTCTCCTTGTCGAAGACGCGCAGACCCTCAACGTAGTCGTCGTAGGTACCCTTTGGGAGGGTTTCAACCTGCTTCAGCATGGGCAGGAAAGCTTCGAAGTTGAGTCTCTTGTTGGCCATGTCTGTTGATTTACAAATCACACGTGACCCTACTACATATACTTTCATCTAGGAGCAAAAAAAAAAAAGAAAAGAAAAAAGAAAAGCACAGACCGCATTTTCTGTCTGTTTAGGCTGCTTCTTTTCAATGTTTAAGGGTCAAAGAAAGGCCAGCTGGACCAGCTGTTATCAACATGCTTAAGTTTTTAGCTTAAACTGCCACTATGTAACTTTTGAAAGAAGAAATGCCACAGTCTTCATTGTACAAATGTAAATGATCTGCAACAAAATGCATCCTCTCTCTAATACACTTGCGGGTTTTGCTGATAGAACCTTTCTTGATCTGGTAGCAAAAATTAGGTAGAGATTGTTGTGAGTTCGTTGACTTGCTAACGCTTCTCTTCTTGTGCTACTGTTACATTATGCATCTACTATTATCTCATATTAGTCTTTTGTGTCTTTAAGCTTTGTCTAAATTTTGTTTGCATGCAAGAGGGGTCTTACCCTCAGCAGATGGGTTGCCCAGAATTTTTTTAACGTCCTTGTTGGTGGGGTTCTGGCCCAGAGCGCGCATGATGTCGGCCACCTGGTTGTAGGCCACCTGGCTGTCACCAATTCTGTCGAAGAGACCAAAAGCCTCCTTGAAGTCTGGCCAGGAGGGAAGAGTCAAGAGAGAAATTTAAGTTACTAAAAAGTCGGTCAAAAGAGACAAAATAATACATGGTTTTGAATCTCAGTCTTGTGATGTCCTCAGTTAAAGCGTTTAAAGAGCTGCACAGTAAGATCTTTGGGCTCATGGTAGCATTAGGCGCTTTGGACAAAGACTTGACAGAATGTCAAATCGTAAAAGATAATTTGTCAAGGCTTTGGGACATGAAAAAGAATCCCTTTTGTTGCATTCAACATGTTATATTTGATATGTCCGGGGCGACATCAGTGCTAGTGAAATTCTCTTTTTGCTGTCCATTAGATCCACCCGCTTTGGATTTTCCGTTCTTTCTATTAAAGGGGTCTTAGTCAGCTATGTTAGCTATGTGGTGTCACACTTTGTTGGAAGATCAAAGACAGTCGAAGCCCCATACTTATGTCATTGTTCTCTGCTAATTTGGAGCGACAGCTGCATCCAAGCAGAGAAGAGGAAAGTACCAACTGGGGTTTGAACAAAGGTTAGCTATTTCTATGAATCCTACCAGGAAGTGAACTCAAAGTGCCCCTTTTGACAGATTAATGCTCTTATGTGGTTTCAAAACAGCAGAAGTAGGGACAGCTGTGCCACCCATCCCTCTCCATTCCTGCCTCCACTTGCATTTGGGAAGCATTTAGGGCGACATGAGGAGAAAACTGATACACCCTGACAGAGTAACCCGGACCATATAGAGGCATGGCCCCATGGCCCTGCTCAAGTTAAACATAATAATGCTGACTGCGGCGTAATCAACACCTTGTTTTGCATGGCCTGCATGTGTTCCACTGGCAGCCAACTTAATGCTAGACATGTAGTATAAATGTACAAGAATGTATAGAAGAAACACGTATTATGTTTGGGGTGCAAAAAGTTGCCAAATTGCCAATCGAAAGTCCACATAAACAAGTGAACTCTGATTCGCAATTGAGAAATTTTACACTATGTTACTGTTAGAGGAATATACATAGTACTAGACCTATTCTAACGGGGGATAGACAGAACTAAAATATTTCAAATGAACATCAAAATGCCTCAACAAATTCCTTCCAACACAGAGCATGTTTACAGAGGACACGTCCTTCAGCAGTGAACAAAAGGGTCGGGATGGTGCTGGGGGGGCGTCACAGTTTGGATTCTTTGTGTAAGGTGATGCCGCTGGGCTTGCATCTTAAACCTTGGCCTGGGGATTAACACCTTTGCTGTGTAAGGGGCACTGGGGCTTCTAAGACAAGGCTAGGTCGGCTCAGAATAGACATTTCTCAGATCCTTCTCGACAGCTGGACAAGTCCTTGGAATGGCATGCCCTGTGGTGGTCATCACTCTGGAACTTGCTTCCTCCCTGCTTCCACCTTTTAGCAGTTAATTTGAACCAAAGGCTCAACTAGGTAACCCTGCGGCTACTCTGGCAGTTTGTTCAGTCTGACAGTTGCTGAAAAATTCCACAGACTGAGCTGCGGTGAAAAATTGGAGGACATACTCTCTCCTGCTGGTAATGCTACAAGTAATTGTCGCTCTGCATGATGATGAGAGAGCAGGATTATCACAACTGCTTTTCACATGCCAAGTTATTTGTAAGGGATGAGGATGAATCTTGCCGTTTCTTCACTTACCCTCAATCTGGTCCGGTGTGAACTCGGTCTGTCACATAGAAATACACAAAAACGCACATATTCACACACAAAAAGGTACATTTACAAATACGTTAACACACAGAACACAGAGAAATGAATAAAAATAAATGGTTTATGAGTATAGTAGTATGTACATCTAAGGACATATTGACGCCCAAAACTGCACTAAATACATACGAGATGGATGGCGAAATGATAAACAGGTTCCTTGCATTTTTATAAACGCCTACACAGACATTAAGGATGGAAATGTGCATGTATTTCAAAGCAGTGGTCCTGGGCCCCAAGTATCTCTCAACTTTGAAATCTTCATAGAAGTGAACATTTTTTTCACAATTTATGAAGACATGCTTTTCAGAGCAGTATCAAAAATGGCAGTCTTGATTTCTCCTCCCTTGCATGATTTCAGTGATGCCAATAAAGTCCCAATTTTGGGCTTATTTTGCAAAGACGGTGTCCAAACCCACGCCACAAAGAATCAGCCCTGGTTGGGAAAAAAAAAAAGGTAACTCCATCTGTACCGCCCCACCCAAAAGGTCCAATACACAATTTTGTACACACCATTTTGGAGAGTAGGAGCTGGACGAGCGGAAAGAAAGAAGATGAGAAGCTGAAGTCCCAAGACAGAGTGGTCCTGAGCCATGGTCAAAGCCCCCTCTTATTTATCCCAGGCATGTGATGTCACGTATGCTAATAAGATGGATCAGATGACATGTTGGAACATCTTTAACTTTCTTAGGGCAAACGGAAAGGAGAGCTGTGCGTCCTCGGAGCAGTGGGAGTAGGCCTTTAGAAGGGGACAGGGCTATTTATAGAAGGCCAAACAACTGTGTCAAGACTCTGAGTCCTGTGCCTCAAGATTTTAAAACTGTTTTAAACTGATTTCTATTAAGAAAAACGTGTTTTCATTGACTTGACGTTAAAAAGTTTTTTCTTCTGGAAGAGATGTCCAGTTGATCCCTGTTGCTGAAAATGTAGAAAAACTCAGCTACCTAGTGTCCCACCTCAGAGGGGGTCCAAGCCCAGAGAGCTCGTTTACAAGGTGGTATTTTTAAACAGTGAGACTGCTCCTCCTCTTATGGTTAAATAGCAGCAGCGAGAAAAACTGTTCAAAAAGTTGATTCCATTCAAGTAGGTTTTTTAAAAAGTTAACTTAACTGAACTTAACATACTTCGGATTTCCTAATACTGCTGTATGAGGTTTATGGACATTACGTTTCAATGTACTTGAAAGCAGGGAAAATGCACCAGATTATCTGCACTACATTAAGTAATAATGACATTGCAAAGTTAATGGTTTTTGTATGTGAATTGAGTGGTATAATGTGCAGCTTAACCCGCTCTGTCCTTAATAGTAATGTCTTGAATGCACAGGTTACTATTTGCGGCTGAATGAAGTGAAATTATGGCAAAAAATGATCATAATGAACGTAGTTGTCCCGAAGTAAAGATTTATTGCCTAATCTATGGATATTTCTTAACCTGCGCACACTAAAGGTTCCGTCTGCCCCGGAGCTCTCCGTGGCGCTGATGGCAGTACCAAAAGGAATCTACTTAATGCTGTAGATTCATAACACAAAAAATTTGCTATAAAACAAATCCAGAAGAGTAAAATCAGGATGGATGTTCTCTTGGAAATGGTCTCGAGCAAAAACCGTTTGCACAGTACATTTACTTTAATGGGACCTAATAAAGTTTGGCATAGTCATTATGGTTTATGATTTACTGTTGTTGGTGCTGTGAACTAATGGTGTTTATTTACCTGGCTTATGAGAGAAGTTCATTTTTGACCACGGAAGCAGTGGTATTCCAACTCAAGGTCCACTTACCCCTCTTTCTAGAGCTTTCTATCGCAACACGGTTGAAAGCTCCAGAAAAAGCCAGTCCTGTAAGTGGACCCCGAGTTGGCATTGTTTTGTCGATAAAAATAAAAATAGTATAAATTTGAAAATGGATTAAAGTTTTAAAACTGACTTGTTCGTAGTTTCAGAGATGATTATTGCTCCCCAATATTTTATATGACTAAAAATATCATATTGTGTTTCGCATCTGAATTAATTTATGCCCAAATGTCTTGTCGTAAGTGTGGGGCTCCTCGATGCCATATTTGACCATGTTGTCAACCACTGGCATAAAATGATGCATATAATTTAATCTGTCTACAGAATGCCCTGAATTTTTACTGCAATGAAGTTACAGTATCCGTATGAGATGCAGTCTGCATCCAAAATATCTAACTCTGCAGTTACCACACACACGCCTGATGGCTAATGCATATTCATTGTTAATATTTCGGAATATATTTGTATTAATAAACTCATTAAAATGCAGGTTAATCGAATCACAATATCAGACTGTTAGTGTTATTCTCACAGAAATAAAGGAACAATAACTACTGACTTAGAAAGTTGCTGCATGTTTTTGCTCAAGGACATTCATGTATTTTTACACCAAAGTCCATTAAAAAGAGTTTTGTCTTTGACCCAGGTGAACTAGCTTTACCTATCAGCTGGGATTAACATAAGGTAAATAGTTCTTCATATGACTATTGGGTGGTTATAATGTAATGAACACTGACACACACTTGACATAATGAAATATATATTCTTTGATTTCTGGACATGGGGGACACTTAAGCAATTCTATATTTGCTCCAGGATTTCCATGACCATAGGGAATCTGAGTAATTAAAATGTCAGCATTGACTCTGTATAGTATTTCACTGATGTGATCTACAGTCTTCGCAAGTGATTTCCTGACTGCACTGGACTTCAGTGAATGTCCAGTGTCTTTGATGGACCAAACACCTTTGGCTGCCTGAAGATCATCAGTCAGTATGTCAGAAGCGCTAACGCCTATATCCTTTAAAACATCTTTTCGTGGCCCTTATAAATGCTCAAAACTCAAAAACGTGAAATTGTGAGCATGTGGTTTTGGAACCAAACATTTTTTTCCTTCACAGTTTGTCAAAAATGACAGAAAGACGCAAGTTAGAGGAACCGCAAGTGTATATATATATCTATATATATATATATATATATGCATATCCACATGCACAGGATTAGATAATTGACTAACAGTGTGAATAGCTGGTGTGTTTATTCTGCCAGACTGCAGGAAGTCTAACATCCTCAGTCTTGTAACACAGAATGGTCTAGTGCTAAACATCAGAAGGAGAAAAGAGTTGGAGGACATTTGTAGGCGTAAGTGAATCAGAGTGAAGACATGTCTGGGAGACCACACCCCTGGACAGATGAGCACTATTTTTACCCCCGTTCCTGCTGGAGGTGTTCGGTTTCTCCAATGCCGGGCTGGCTCTGTAGAGTTGGGGGTGGAGAGAATTAACTCTCCCGCTCCTCAAGACTCTCCGGTATAGTAACCACCTCCCCACCTCGCCACGTCCCAACACTAGCCCTCCAAGACTACAGCTGGCCTCGGGTCATAAAGAAGCACAGGCAGGGGGCTTAAAAAAGAGCGGTGGCATTGTGTCGCTGCCTGGTTTTCAGGGTGTTACATGAGCCTTATTTGGAATTGAGACCAGACCAGCTGAGCCAAGTGTCCCATGGAGGAAGGGACAGAGGAACTTTAGACATTTATCAGTGTCATATGTGGCTTCATTTGCCAGCCAAATGTCTCAATACTGAGTCTTTACAATGATAGAGATGTCAAAAGCGTAAATCTCGCCAATACTTGTGTTATCATATGGTTTTCAAAGACAGTTCCTTGCATAATTCAGTCAAAGCAGATCACACCATGGACATTTTTAAACCGTCTTATATGCCGCATACATATCGCCGCTGAATATGGAATATTCAACTCGATGAGCATGAATTTTGACTCTCCAAAGAGCTACTGGTGAAGTAACAACATTTCAAGGTGAGTGTCATGTACTGCCTATGAACGTGCTTCCTTTGCCAGGTGGTCAGGTGTCAGATATTTATTTACATGTTGTCAGCTCTCTGCTGCTCCCCTGTGGCTTCTCTTTGCTGCTGCATATTTACACCCCGGTACTGAAATTCACTACAGAGCGACAGCCGTAAAAAAGACACATGGTTTATTGCCCAGACAGTGCCGAGGACAGGCGACAGCGTGAACTCAGAGCTGGGGGGGTTAAAGCCCTTAGTGCATTGTAACTAGCTTTGCTGTTGATGTTTGTCTGAAAAAGAAAACAGGACGGCAAACTAAAGCATCCAATTCCTTTTTAACATAACAAGCTCATAGAATAACATTAATGTACAGTTTTAAAGTGCTAACAAAACACCATTTACTTATCCCACAATTTAAATTTAAATTCAAAATTGTTTCCTTCCCTTCGCTGAAACCCTAAAGAACGTCAGAATATGAGCGACGGCAAGAGATAATAAAACAGGAGTTATACACATAAAGAAACCAAAAACAGCTAGAGAAGCTACCAACTTTCACATCTCTGATATAATTGAAATACGAGCATAGGATTTATCCTGTTTAACAGCATGTCAAGCCACCAGTAGAGAAGAGCAGGAAAAACATGGCACAATGGCTGAAGCGGGAGTCGAAGTCAGCCGTCAAGTTGCTGCGTGACTGAATGCAGTGTTTCCATGCGTGAGTGTGACAGAGAGCACGAGTGTGGATCTTCTTCTTGTCATATCGGGACTAACTGTGGAGAAACGCTTACACCTCAAAGGCCGGGAACCTTGCTTTCATTGGCTGCAGAAGGTCGGCCAGGAAATAGATGGTGCCTGCCATGCCTGCGAACATTTAAGTGACACGGTGAGTTTACAGCGACGGTGGTAGACACAGTACCAGAGACGAAGATACAGTAAAACAGCCCTACGGAACATACTGCTAAATATTAGATTTTTTAATCTATATTGCCTCTTTAAACGTGATAATTTTACTTTTTCTTAATATGAACTTAAATATTTGAAACCATTAACTACAGCATTTCATATAATCTGCTTCCCCTTCCCCACATGACTCACTTGTATACCTGCTATACCCATATACATGCTGATGCAGTTCAAAAAAAACTGCAAAAATATGCAACTTGGCAATGATCAAAGTTTCAAATATCACTGTTGGCAAAAGTTCTCTCCTTTGCTCGTTTATAAAAAAAGAGCGAGGAGAGATAAAAGGTTTAATAAGAGCATTGTTAGCGCTGGAGTTTAATGGATGCAGGTATTTTGCCGAAGGGAAACAGACAAAATTGTTATTTATTGCAGGGCTGTTTTTGTTGTTTTTTTTGTTTTCTATACATACACAATAACACATGACTTGATGAAAAATGCCTGGTCCAATTATAGATAGTCAGCTCTATTCTGGGACCTTTTTTTTTTTTTTAAAAGTTATTATTTTTAGTTATTATTTTTTAAGTTTTAAGTTATTTTTGGCAAGTAGGACACGTCATCACACATTACCTTCAAAAAGTGAGAAGGGAGTGTCTGGCGTGCGGCATCCGTGTTTGCCGTAGTTCATGCACCAGTCTGCAAACTGTAGAGACAGACAGAGCGAGAGAGGCAGTGTCATAGTAACATTCCTATTGTATCACAACAGTGCACTGTCTCTGAACCGTCTCAGGAGAATAGCGGGCAATGTCAGCAAGTGCTAAGAATTGTGCCCCTCTCAGTGAAATCCTAGCATCTGTCGAGGTATCAGATTATGACCACAATGTCACTCTGCTGCACTGGGACCACGTAACGGAGCTTAGGTAAGACATCCGAAGAGTCTATTTCCATCCTCTATGAATAGATTCATATTAATGAAAGTACACGTGGGACCCGCGCCACCTGGAGTGCATCCAGAGAGCGCGAGTTACCGCCTCGCTCGGCCCGCTTTGACGCCGACTCGCACCGACCTATTGTCAATAAACAAAAAAAGGCCCTGCCTCTCACATGCCCACCATATCTGGAATCAATTTCGACTCTAAGGCTGGCGAGCGGCCACACTGTGCTGTGATCGGTTGCGCTTTGAACTAAGTTTAATATGATTTTCACATCTTGCATCCACGTCGGAGAAAAGGAGAAGACAGACCCAACATAAAACATTAAAATAAAAGCCTAATAAAACTGCCTCGGCTGCTTGTTATGGTTGCATTATACACTATAAACTAATAGAAACACAGTGGGTTATAAGGACTGTGCATATCAACTTGTTTAAATGGTAAAGTAGTAGTCAGATCCCTCGACCAGTAGAGAAACTTGGAAGGTCAATGTGAAATACATAAACTTGTAATAACCTTCTATTTTTTCATTGATTTTCTTATTGAAGGTTTTCATCAAGAGGCTCTCTTTTTTTTTTTTTTCACACTTCACCACTATTTTGAAATAGGAAACAGAAAAAAGATGTAGAGACATATCCTAAATTCATCTGAATCACTTGACACTGCAAGCGACACATATTATCTCAGCTGAGACTAAAAAAGGAGCTTACTAAACGTCACCACAAGATGGCACTATGACTCCGTAAATTTACGCCTTCTATTCTCCGTAACGCTAGAGTATCCATGATTTATATTTTGTTAACTGTTATTTTTTGAAAATTAAGCCCAGTATTAACTCAGTCTTTACCCTGTATGCCTGCAGGAGCATGTAGACCACCCCCGGGGATCCGTGGCACCAGTGAACCAGCAGGTCTCGGTCGTCCCCGATACAGGGAGGGTAGTTTCCTGAGGGGGTCTTGAGACGGCAGACGTGGTCGACGCTGGGCTTCACCAGCCTGTGTACGTACTCCTCGACCGAGACGAAGCCTGGCTGTGAGGGAGATTGGACTGTGTTTGAACAGAGGATGAAGAGGCAACAGGTGGAAGTAACGTGGCTTTTATCAAACTAGTCTGGTTTTACTGCGATTAGTTCTTTAGGCGATTCGTTTTCTTGACAATTTACCAACAGTTTTAGTATTGATGAACTGTTTCAGTGCTTTATCAAGCAAAATTGCCAAATATTCGCTGATTCTGGCTTCTCAAAAGGGGAGGAATAGCTTCTTTGCATTGTTTTATATCACTGTCCATTAAGTATCTCTCTCTTTTGGAGCCCTAGACAACATCAAAATGATGCAGGATACATGCTCAACCGATAGATAATATACCCAGAAATCTGTGGATAGTTCAGTTGTCAGCAGCAAGTAAAGAAGTGTATGTATTTTGAATTTATTTTTGAAATAAAAGGCCATTTCTGTTTTTTATTAAGCAAAATTAAGCTCCTTACAAGCAACGTCCTACAAGATGACTCCATATGCATCCAAACATGGTCAATCTTAACATCAAGACTGATCAAAGGCCGCCTGTACTCCGAGCCAGACACCGGTTTTACCTGCATGAGGAAGTAGTAGATGCCAGCCAGTCCATGGGCGGCGCCAACATAATGCTCCTGGTACCACTCGTACATTAAAGGGCTCTGGTTCTGGACCCTGTACTTCCTGCTGAGGTGCTCGCCTGATGCCAGCACGGCCTCGCTGATCTGAGGAAGGGAGCAACACATCCCAGCTCAGAAACACACCTAATCTGTCCAATTGAAAGAAATCAATGAAGGAAAAAAATTAAAGCAAACGGACATCAATATGTGTAAGACCGAGAAAATTAGGGTCAAACAGCAAATCAAGATTGTCTGGGGCAGTGACATAGAAGTTAAAGAAGTAGGATTATAACCAGAAAGTTTCAAACTAATATAATTTCTGTTCCATCCACATTATTTCTTCCATTTCTTCTTATTCAACCGATGCATTTCCAACTTTTCCTAAGGTTGCAAAGGCTCTACGGTTACTGTAGTTATATGTAGCATGAAGGAGGGTACTGGCTAAGGAAAAGTCCCTCTGTAGTGAAATCCAGACAATTAGAAGGACGCAAACAGTTCATTCAAACCACATCTGGTCTCAGACTGTTTCCTCGTCCTGACCCACCTGTTGGATGTACTGCAGTGGGATCCTGTCCTGCCCAAGCTGCTGGTTGATAAAGACGAGGGAGTAGAGGTAGCCCACGCGCCCATAGAGCAGCTCATCTGGCAGCCCGCCCGATCCCTTCACCACAGTCTGGTGATACTGCAGCAGCCTGGACAGGAAGTGCAGGAAACACAAAATCCATGAGTCACAATGACCTTTTGTCGTGAACGACTCTTGCACGGATGCACCAAATCTTAAAAATTCATTTTCTCATTGGGATGGCCTACAGTATGACTGTGTGCAATTAACTGTATCATAAACGTGATCACAACTCCAGCTTTGGCAGTTAAATAAACTGAATCGGGAGGGATACTGAGCCACCTGTGACTGGAGTAAATCTCTGGTTCCACTAGTCAAGTGGTGGGAGGGAAACAGCTTGACCAGTCAAAGGCATTTGTTTTGAGCACGATTAAAACTAGATCTTATTCCCAAAACACTGCTGCAGCTACATGTGACAGCTTATTTGTTTGGCTTTAAAAAAAAAAACAAAGAAACACTGATGCAAAATACTTATTGAATTAAATATCTTGATATTAAAAAAAAATTCACATTTGGTTGAGTCAACTGCAACATAGAAAATACTCAGAATTAATACCCTTGCAACATGATTACACATCACCACGGCTTAAACTGTATATTTTAAGCACCTAGAGGACAGACCCACCACTAAAGTTTATACATTTGTTGTCAGAAAAAGCTCTGTTTATTTTTTGGCCTGCAAAGACAAAGAGAGCCCATTATTAGGATTAATTAAACACAAGACTGTGATGGGAAAAGAAAAAAATATAAAATGAAAGAATCGTAAGAAATGACCCTCTTATCTGAACAAATATTTTCAAAACTACATTCGCCATAACTACTGTACTTATTCTAGACAACCTGTTGATGCACTCGTCGGTCTCTTGCCCCCTCTGCAGGCGATGGTAGACCACAGCAGCCACAGCCAACGGCCCCGCATCCCCACACAGGAAGGTGACATCATGGCGTCGAGTCAGACACCTCAGGCTGCGGCTGACATACTCCAGAGCTCTCTGAAGGAAGTATTCTTCCCTGAAAACATTGTGGAGGTGCAGGTAGAGCAGAGCAATGCCTGTGGACAAAACAGACAGGTACTTGGTAAGGATTTAAACTTTGGAAACTAAATCAGAAAACGTTCCTTGTTTTAAATCACAACTGAGGTGAGGCTGCACATTTGGTAACCCACAAAACAATCTAATCTTAGAATATGTGACAGCGTATTGACTGAAATTGAAATATTCTGAAATCAAAGTAGAGCTGTAACCATAAGTCGATTAACAGAAAATATTAAACTATTTTGATTATGGATCATTCATTTTTAAGCAAAAAATACCAAAAATTGTCCAGTTCCAGCTCCTAAAATGTGAATATTTTCCTCTTCTATATTAGTAAACTACACTAACTGTACAAGAAATGGGAACAAGACAGTTTGAAGTCTGGGAAACTGCCATGATCAGTTTTTATGTTACCACACGATTAATCACAGGGGATTAATCGATAAATCACAATTATCATAAGCTGCGTCCCTAAATCAAATAACTCATATTTAATTGTCTTATACCGCAAAGGCACCTTTCAACCAGATGGAAAACTGTTTCAGATTCCTCACTGAATCGTGTTTTTCTCAAGCAGAGAAAAATCAGAACTATGGAAAGGCACAGCACCGGCTGCAGGGAGCATCACGATCCCAGGTGCAGCCTTATTTCTTCGCATCAAGTTTTCATATGGTCACATCAGTGCAATTCATCGCTATCGGGGGAAACGATGTCACTTATAAATAACAGGATGTGTAATGGTGTCATCACCTGCCCAGCCAGTGTAACCAGTGCAGTCTCTCGGGTCTGCGGACTTCAGCCCATTTTCCATGACGGCTAAAAGCTCGCTGACCTTGCTGCTCAGCCTCTGGGCAAACTCCGGTGTGAGCTGAAGGAGGAGAAATTAAAGAGAAAAAAAAATATATATATATATAGGATGACGCGAAGTACGAAACACGCAAACACACACACACTTCCAGTCGCATTTACCTTTCCCTGGGAGTCAAACAGCGCCTGTGTGGACGCAGGGCTCCCATCATAGTCGGGATATGGATTCCTCAGGGCTCTTGTGTCCATTTTCACAGCCTTGTTACGGCTGCACTGCTGTATATCTGGGTCAGATAAAAAAAAAAAAAGGGGGGGAGGGGAAGAAAGCGGCAGAGAGATGAGGCAATACGAGGCGCAGGAGACAAGAGGAGGCGAGTGAAATACAAGTCAGGCTAAAACTACTGTGCTATCGAGCTAATGACACGGGATATAGGGCCACATAACGCAGCGAGCCTGTCCCGCAAGGGGCTACGCACGCCCACACACGACCTAGCGACGGATTAGCTCGCTGCCGCTTCGAGTTAGCTTTTAGCTGCGCCCCCCCCCTAAGGCTGGCGGCGAACCCACCCCAGCAAATTGTGCCGTAAAAGCGTAACGAAATACGCCCTAACTCCGAAATGTGTCACACTGAAGCAAAGGCGAGACCTTGGTCGAGACAGCGCGGTTCAAACGCGGGGCCGGAGCCTCTTCAGGGGATGCGATGTTGACGCTGAGTTCTCTTCCTCGTCACGTTTTGCCCCAGCGGGATATTAGCATCAGGCAGCACGATGCTACCATCTGCTGCGGCGGAGGGATTACTACAGCTCACTAAACTTAAAAAAAAACAAGAACAACATTTTTATTTATTTTGAACAAGGACAAAATACACACACACACACGGGATTTTATGTGTGTGTACAATAAAATCCTATCTAATAAACGGATACGGTCTGATAACTCCTCATCTTGTTGGATAGCAATGAACTCCTCAACTCCCAACAATAAGTCCTGTTTTTATCAGGTTATTTGTATATTTCGACTGCAAACCTAGATAATGCAAGGCAACTGACATGCCGGAGCCTATAAATGTAGCCTACACTGTATTTAAGTCAAACTTGCAGGCCGACTTGCATTCCTTATCCCATATTAAAAAAAAAAAGTGAAACAATAAGTCATAGAGAGATTGGCGGAAGACTGTTTTGATCAAAGGGTGTGCTGGAATGACTGTATTTACCAAATCATAGACAAAATCTGTGGGCAAATAAAATGGTGATTTATCCCCTTATGTAGAGCTATTTAAGGGCTGCTTGACCTGGAGGTTTAGTATACAAAAACAGGTTTGCAAGAATAGCTGACTTCAGTGCATAATGTTCCCCTTGGAGACCCGAGTGGCTTTGTCATACAGCTGTCTAATCTCAGACATCTCTCCATCGATACGAATGTTTCCAGGGCTTTAGGGTAATCGCACACTCATAGTCACCCTATCACAGTGAAACGCACCAGAGCTAATCTTTCACCTTTTTAACAGTTCCCTGGTGACAACTCCGTAATGACGACGCTAATGAATTCCCAAAGGTACAGACAAGCCCAAATTCATGTTTACAGGATGGAGCACCGTTTACACACGCTGCTGCCATGGAAACATCACGTGCCGCCGATCTGCTCTTGACCTTCTGCAGAGCCCAAACAACATGCCATTTCCTGTGGGTGGTGGTGATAATTACTGCAGTCACAGAGAACATGGGGCCGGTATTGATTGGCACTCTACCGAGTCTCACTGCTGGTGGTCCACATTCTCACTTATTGCAGAGATGGAAGTCGCACCAGGTCTGTTATCTCCCCATTTGACTGTTGAATGAATACATTGTTGTGGCGAGACGACGTTGCACATTCAAAAAAAAGAGTGCAATGGGATACGTCTTCTGAAGGTCTCTGATTACTGTTCTCTGTTTGTTAACGTGCCTCACTCGCTTCCACTCCCCCTCTTTCCAATGTTTCATCCTGGTTCTCTCTGGTTTTAGATGATTTTCTGCTCCAGACGTAGTTAAAATCATCAAAACTGAGTCCCTAATTAATCTACACTATGGACCAGATACGTTATTCTCATTTCAATTGGTTCCCACTGGCATGTTTTTATACTGACAATCCTTTGTGAGTCAAAAGATGAAAGCTTGAGAGACAACATTAATCATCTAAGTCTTTTTATCGCCTATTTAAATATGATTTTTTTTATTTATTATACTGCTTTTGCTTACTGTTAATGCTTTAAAGTTAACATCCAAGTTTGCCAAGCCTTGAACTGTCAAGTTTTTGAACACTCATCTTGACTTTATGTAACAAACTTTTGAGTTGCTTATGTGTTGCATTTTTATGTCCCTCTGTGGCTCCCATTTTGATGACTAATGTACCTTGTCTTGCAAACTGCAAATGACACTGACTATTAAATTGGTCAAAGCACCAGGTTTGCTACAGTCATCACTGTCACTCTTTTGTTTTTGTGTTTACCTCACTGCTTTGTGTGTGTGTGTGTGAGTTAGTGTGTGTTTAAGCTTTATTATTTCCCCCCCAGTGAGAAGAACTTGACTGCCCGTCATTTCCATTTCAACAGACCGGACTGGAGGTGAAGGCTACTCATGCGGTACATAGTATAGAGCCTTTTTTCTCATATACCTCGGGACTGTTTTACCTCGCCTGGAGGGACGGGGAATGGAAATGAGGCTCTGAATGCGATAAGATTCATAAGGAGACCTTCGAGCTTGATTAGAGCTCCTTGTTGAAAGACACATTATTGAGCCAAGTCTCCCTCCCACTGTGCCTGCGGGAAAACCAGCTTTGTGGAGAAAAAAATATTAATTAGGGGCGGTATTGATCATCATTTGTTTCCAGCACAGGAAAACAACCCAGCGGAGGCCACATCTTGCAGATTTGCTGTGGTCAAATTAAATATTTTCACTTTATTTTTTCCTATATTAGAATGCTTACATGATTTTTAAAATTGTGACTCAATGGAAAAGGCTGGCGATATTCTGTATTGTTTACTGTCAACACATGCCATGAAAAGACCAAAACCAACAACAAATTGATCCCATATTGCCAAAGCCTGATATATCTTATTCCTGTGTGCCATAGACCTCCATTGTTGTCGAAGTCCTATTAAAAACTGGTCTACAGCCATGCCAGCAGCTCTTTGAGGCTATATTCAGCTAAATGCTAACATCGGTATGCCAGCATTCTCAAAATAACAACGCTGTCATTGCTTACCATGTTCACTATCTTAGTTTAGTGTACAAGCACGCTAAAACTTGCTAATTATTATTAAACACGGCTAAGGCTGAACTGAATCTCATACATGCGAAAACTAAAGTGTGGGACAAATTAAAATTTTGGCCTCATGATGTTGCTGAGTTAAAATTTCAGGGAAAAGTAAAGTTTTTTTCAACTCATCCTGAGGGGGACATGAATGTCTGTGCCAAATTTCATGGCAATCCATCCAATAGCTGACACATTTCATTTTAAAAAAAGCCTGTTCCTTTATTATCATTAAATGTGTATTAATCCACGTCTGAAAATAGTCCCCAACAAATGCACCATTTACAAGCATTTTTAGTAACGATTGCTAAAACGTACAGTGCCCAGGCGTTTAAGCAAAGTCTTTTTAAAAAATTAAACTATATACTCATGAGCCCTTTTAAAAGATTTAAGATTTAGTAACCAATACTTGGGACGAGTGCTACAGACAGGGTAGGCAGACTTACTCATTGTTGGTTTTGGTCCTTTCGAGAGATTTGTTGACATTAGGAAGAATATGGCATAACACCAGCTTTATTCTTTAACTCCACAGTATGAATGGTACACATTACATGTCATTTGTCAAGGATCTGGAACCATACACTCTTAAATTACGTGCCTTTGTCATGTTAAATGAGATATAGCAAAAGTAGGTCATTCAAACCTTCACTTACACCTGCTAAAAAGATCCGAGTCACCTGAACACGCTCTGACAGCCTGACAAACCAAACCATCACCTCTGTCTGCCTCTCCCACCTGTCACCTCCCTCTCTCACTCCCACTCCCTCCCTCCCTCCCTCCCTCAGTGTCCTCCTTTCTGTGTCTCCCACCCCTCCTTGACATTCACATGGACAGCCAGCCTGCTGCTAGAGTGTGTGAATGCTGCCAGAGGAGAGTCTCAGCAGACTCCAAACTGTGATGCACAAAGCCGACCACTTGACCCCAAGCCGTAGCCCATAGCATACTCCCTTCTCCCTCTCCGATAAAAAAAAAAACAACAACTCTTCATCGTCAGGGAAGGGTCGCTTCCTGGTCTCTGCTGTCCAATTTTGTGTTTGAAGGGTGTGAGTGAAACGGTTCCTCCTTATCTGCGAATGTTCAGTGTTTTACTAGGGGGTATCTTGAATGGAGAGGGGCACAGACCTGCTTTTGGCCCTGGCTGAAATTCCACTGGCTTTCTGGTCACAGCGCTGGAAAAATCTGTTATTTCACCACATACCGCTGCTACAAAATGTGGAATATCAGAAAATGTTAAGACTAGGCTGCTAATATGTACTTATATCTGCTGTCCTCGGTCCTTTCAGGGAGCTCGCTTTTGCGATATGTCTTTTTCTTCTGCAGGGTTATGGCCTGCAACTTCACGTCCACTTGATCACAGGTTTGGATACAGCTCCCACAGAGAAGTTGACACAGCAAGTGGGAGCATTTCCTTTCGCCAGCATTCATTTGCACCTTCGACAGCAGAAGTTATTTAGCAGTGCCAAAAGACAATTAAAAATGAATTTGGAAAGTGAGAGAAAAAGCGCCCCCCCCCAAAAAAAAAAAAAGTGGACGAGATCCATTTTGGTCCCGAGAAATGGCCTGACAGCTGAGATAAAGAACATTCTGGTCTCTGACATGCTGCCATGGCCCCATCTGTGGCAGCGCTAAAAATACACGCAGTCTGGTGTCGCCATACCAGTCAACTGTCTGGGAGAGGGAGGGATGCTGGGGGGGCGGGGGGTTGGGGTTCGGGCGAAAGACACATAGACAGATACGGAGCAGACAGAGCAGAAAGAGAGGGGAACAGACCGAAACAAGGGAGAGAAAGATAGAGAGGATGAGTGAAAGTAATAGAGAAGAGACAGATAGGGGAGGCACATAGCAGAGAGGGGAGGGCGATACCCTGCTCACTGTAATATTGCTATCGCTGCAAAGAGACACGAGCAGTGTACATGAGTTACACAGATGCTACTAAACCACCTCAGCTCATTCACTACACGACAAGCAAACACAGTCGTACAGTGAAAAATACGCCAATAAATCTCTTTGTATTTGTCTGTAAACATTAGAACGCATACAATAAATGCAAATGCATGTTGAGAGGTAATATACAGTGAATCAATCAGCATGGCGATATTGCACTTGAGGTGATTACTATCAGAGTAGACTGCAATGTACGGCTGAAACTGCTTGTGTGGGTCATTATGGTACGCCCCATTACAAAGCTAAAATAAATTTAAAATGCGTATGCCAATCATGTGCTGTAGCGTGGAGTTCTTGACGTTTTCGTGACATCTCAATATCGTAAACTCCAGCGCTCCCCCTTGGCTTCCTGTCAGAAAATTTATATCACTGTCATCAGCCACTTTCTCCAGATTTTAGCATGTCAACAACAAAAAGAAACTATAAAAGGGCTGAAACTGCCAGAGTTGGTTGGTTGTATAAGTCACATAAGCCCCAAACACAAATACATAATTACTGAATCTCTTTCAAGCAAAAGAAACTATTTAAAACCATAATTTAAACTCATAATTTGCAATACATACCATATTCATACAGTATATACCAATACAAAACCACAAGTTGTATTATTCTTGTATTCAGAAGTATATGGTACATATATGGGGAAATCTATTGTAATCTGACAATATACATCCTTAACACGTAGTCCACGTGCTTTTCCGAAATTTTCCGGAGATCTCAACCTCATTTCATGGCATTCATCTGCAGGGGGAGTTTGCTCACTTGTCGTGGGAATTGTCATGTTCATGTGACATAGACAGTATCATGATATTTGGATATTGTAGTCACTAAAGAAACTGCAGATGAAGGCCATGAGATATGGCTGAAAGCCCCAGAAGATTCCAAGTAAGTAGGCCTTGTGCTAAGAATTGTTTGTCAAACTTTTTAATCCGAGGTCAAAAATGAACTTTCATGCTAAATCAGTGGTATATTTGGCCGATACAATGCATTATATCTTGAAAAATGTTTTTAAATGCTTCAATGACAATATTTCCTCTTACTAATAATGATGTTTCTGAGGGAAGATTCATCTTTGGAGAGTTTGCTATTGAGGTCAGGCCAGGTTTGTAAATTAATGAATTAATTAATAAATGATCACAACGGCAGCACTCATTGGCAACTTGGATACCAAAGCTAAACATTGACATTATCAGCTTCGGCTATATTAAACTGGTGCAACTAGTTGAAAGCCCGAGCTTGTACGAGCACTATCATCAATGACGCGCTTTTACTCAAAGTGAAATGGATGCAGACAAAGAAACCTGATTACAGTCAACACAAACACTTTTTACATCTCTCGCTCCACGCGCCCCCCCCTCTCCAGCCCTCCCACAGCAACTCCTCTCTCCCTGAAACTGAGTTATGAAAATTTGATCAGGGTCTTAATCTAAAAAGTGCTCGTCTCATCTTGCACTTTAACAGCAATCTGCGTGGAACGGGGACCAAGGTAATCAAGGAGGCATTTATTGTGCGGATAAAAGGAGCTGTGGGAGAATGGTGTTGTTTTCCCTGTCAACATCCTCGTCACGGCCCTCCCTGTGCTGCACACAGGCCTCGGAAACATGTTCTCCACCCACACACACACACACACACACACTTAGGAAATGCGGACCGTCTTCAATTGATAGTTGTGGATGGTTGGCAGCACACAGCTTTGAAAATTGCTTTAATGTAATGAAGATATTGTTGCAGTTTCAACTGCAATTTAGACAAATAAAGCAGACAAATGAAGTGATGCTCTGCTGCAGTTCTGTTACAGACCACTAGGTGGACTCCTTGTAATAAGTTGGCCTTGCTTGGTGAATTTACCCCCAGTACTGTAGTATCTGCTGCACAAAACCGGTTTCTTCAACTTTGCAATGGAAATCGATTCTCTTTTTCCAAAATTGCGAGGCTTTTGTGTACAACCCCACCCCTCCCCTCTCCTTCCTCCAGTATTTGGCCCAGCAATCTGCAACCCCATGCACAGCAACGCTGAGTGCCTCCTCTCCCCCTAATGGTTGATCCTCAGCAATGGGAACTGTTTAGCTTTCTTAATTAGAAAGCAAATGCTAAGCACTTGCACAGCCTCCCTGAGTGGACTTAATAAACAGACTCCTTATTAAGACCCGGCACCACTCTGATTACGAAGAGCCACGAGACCCCCCCTCCCTCCACTAACACCCATCTTAGCTCCACCATCACCATGCCACCCATCCCCCGTCCTTTTCCTCACTCACTCGGCACCCCGAGAAGGTCTCCATTGTGGAGGGAGACATGGATAGGCTCTGTCAAAAAAGCACAGGGAGGGGTTGGAATTTAGATTCTGCTCCATCAAGAGACCTCCCGCTGCCCGTAACAACAGCAAAAAAACACGTAAAAACATAAACACAAAGCCGGTTCATAAACCCACCGGAGGTGAGAAAATTGAGAGATAACAACAGGTAGCTGAGGGAGAGGAGAATGAGGTAACAGAGGAGTACAGAAGAGGCGCTGAGGTGGCTCCAGCGTCTTGGTTTGAAGCCGGCCCGTAGGAGTTCTGAGCTGGAAACTACTCGCGCTCCTCAGAGGTCAGCAACCAAGCAGCCCAGCAACTGTTGTCAGATTCTGACGCAGACGTTGCTAAATCCGGAGTGGTACACATAAAAATATCTAACATCCCCTTTTTCCAACACTTATAACTAATAAGAAGAGCACAGTGAAAAAAGAAGTACAGAAAGATCTTACGTGAAACAACCAAAGCTGTTCCACCTTTGGCAGAACAGTGCGTGATTAAGTAGGATACAGTTGCTTAAGCTGACTGAGAAAATGCATTTTCAGCTTCTTTTTCAGCAGTGGTAAAGTGTGTAAAAATCCCACGATGGTCTAAACTTTAAGTTAGATATTTTTCCGTTGAAAAAAAATCAAATCGAATCTGGGCATGAAAAAGAATCCTGGCAACAATATGAGCTAATGGCAGTCAAGTTATACCTATCAGCCTTTGAAAGCCAGTCTCGAGACTTTTACCTACAATCACATGCACGGTTGCGACACTCCCTCGCGTACATTTCAGGCAAGTAGATACTGTAGTTGTTCTGAGTTGTGCAGAGTCACGCACTAACAAACTTCCCTCATCTGGAAAGACTGATGACACGATTGGGAGGCTGCACACGATTCTAATGGCCTCCACCTCCCCCCCCTCTCCACCCCTGCTGAGCTGAAGTTCTTGCCCTGCTGCAGGGAAGCCCGCTCAGACACTTAGGCTAACCGCCGGTTAACAGGTAGAAATACCTGAAACCCCTCTGTGAGTTAGAAAACATGCTGAGCGCATCTCATCGTTCAAAATCACATTAGTCCACTGCGCCTGAAAACAACACGGTAAAGGAAGAAAAAAAAAAAAAAAACCATCAAAGGCTGTTTACTTGTGTTGTACTCTGTGTTAAATTAGATGCACAACCTATGGCAAAGTGTTTTTATGTTTAACAGCCGCACTGGAAATAAGAACGTGGATCTGATTTGATCACTTTATGCGGAAGATACTGCTTTTGAATTATTTTTAAAAATTCATGATTCACATCTCTGGAGCTGAACAGTCGTTGTTGTGCTGGTTTTGGACTGCCTCTCCCACAGGCTTACCTGTGAGCAAACACTTGTCAACAGTGTGTTCCCTTGTTAAAACTAATTGTCTGCAGTCTTTTGAACATGTCACTTGTTTCTTTGTCTGTTCGGCCACATGGAGTGCACATGGAGCCAGTTCTTCTGGGAATCAATAGTGGGAAGAGCGATATTAGATAGAACTTTTTATTTATTTAAATGTATTTGGTTTGTATTTATGTTTTCATGTAATTGAATCAGTTTATTTTTCCACTAGTCTAACCATCTAACATCCATCCATCTAGCATTCATCTGTTTATAAAGCTATGCATCCAACGATTCATATAAACATCCATCTATTTCTGTGAATTTGTCTCCTCATCCATCATCTACCATCTAACCATCCATCCATCTTTCACATAACATTTGTTCATCCACCCAACATCTAAGAATCTATATTTCATCTAACTTCCATCATCCACCCATCCATCCATGAACTTGGTCATCCCGCCAACATCCATCCATCCATTTCTGAATCCATTTATTTAACATCCATCCATCCAGCGTCCATTCATTAATCTACCCTTCATCTAACATCCATCTGCCCATCTTTCATCTAACTTCCACCATCCATCCATCCATCCATCCATCCATCCATCCATCCCATCCATCCATCCATCTATCCTTTCACGAATCTAGTCATCTATCCATCTATCATCTTAACATATGTCCATCCATTAACCTATCCATCATTTAACCATCCATCCAGGCATCCATCCATCCATCTATGAATATCTATACAACCATCCATCCATCCTCTAACATCCGTCCATCTATGCATTCCTCTATCCAGCTAGGATTCATCCTTCTATCCCTCTGTCAATGGGATGAAAGATGAACATGGAGGGATTTAGATGAGGGATGATTTTTGTGAGATGAAAAAACCAAAAGACGTTTCTCCGGGATCTACCGGTCACCGATGTTAGCAGGCAAGGCCAAAGTTTTCATTAACAGGACGCACAGAACTGTAGCTTAAATCACCATTTTGGTATTAGACCAGTGACTAAGCCATAGTGACGGAAGTGTGTTTTTGAAAAAGCCTTTGTGCTGTTGCAGGCGCATGAATCATTCTGCGCTGCCATTTGACTCCCCTATGCCTCCCCATCTCTTCTGTGCCTCCTCTCCTCTCTGGTCCATCTCTCCCTGCATCCCCGGCTCTTGTCCCCTCTGCCCTCTCCTCCATCCATGTTTAAATCCTTTGAAGCGCAGATGTGGGCTGACAGTGGTTATTTCTCATCACGCCAGGACAGTTTTATGTGTCACAAGCGCTCAATACACATCGGATAGAAGCGTGTAGGGTCATTATGAATCCCAACACCTCGGAGGGGCAGACAGGGCCCAGCCATCCCAGGACCTGCTAATACTGTCATGTTTTATACTTGTCCCCCCTGCACATGCAGCCGTGCGTCCAAGGGAGGGTTCACAGGGCAATAGCCACCAGCAGCACTTTGCCCTCTGCATAGCTGGAGGGTCAGTGTCACGGTCCTTGGTATAAACAGCACAAAAGAGCCATAGCACAGTGCACTGAGGGAGCACGGCCTGCTTGCTTCCCAGTGGTGCTTTGGCTGACTGCACAGCCAAAAATCACAGATATAGAATCCTGATAGCACACAGTTACTAGAAGTGCTGATAAAGCAGGGCACGAAACTTATCAGCGATGTAAAAAGTGCAACTGAATGGGTGAATGTAACTCTAAAACCACTGGGCAAAATTAAAAGGATTGCAAATATATGATGCTAAATTGGCTGGCCGTTGAGACTCCGCAATTCCCCAGCAAGCACAGCAGCACCTCACAAATGAGCATTCAGTGTCTCACAGATAGAACTGTGTATGAAATACTTTCCAAGCTGATCCTCTCAGCAAAGTATTTAGCATTACAAACAGTGTTTACTTTCTCCTCTGTGCTTAAACCAGCGGAAACCATTAAAATATTTACTCCTTCATGCACTGTTAGAACTAAGAATGAAGACTGTTCAAGGGAAGTTTATATTGGAAAGTCAAATTGAGCAAGTAATTAGATTAATTAAGGCCTCAGTCAGGCAGAAGAAGGGCTACACAGAAGAAACAGCTTGGGTTGTATGGAATGATGTATTTATCTATATACATAATTCACATTTTGAATAGTAAAGAAAAAGAATGGAAGCTGCTTCAGTGGGAAATTAATTTTAAGCTTAAATTGGTCAAAAACCACAAAAACTAAATTTTCAGCAAATGAAAAGATGAAAATTAATAAAAAACAAACATTTGAGGACCTTTCTCATCTACAGGTAACATGCAACAAAAATTAACTGTATAATAAAAGGTTGATACTCACCATAGAGAATCACTTTTTCCTCTTTTTCCTTGTTTGATAGGTAGCAACAGAGGACATGATGCATAACTGAGAGGAGAACACACACTCGTCCACGCTAATATCCATGCACACGTAACGTTAAGGTAAGCGTGCACACCCTAGCAAACCCTAACACACACACACAAGCACACCTCCCACCCCGCATTAAGCACACACTTCCCAGTGAAAGAAACAATCCATCCACTAAGCCGTATACCCAACGGTACCACACAAATGCACTCAACGCCCCGATTCCAATTTGGAGCCGCTTCTGCACACAAAGAGACTCTGCTTATGATACATGTCGGCCCCGCTGACTGTGGAGATCTAATATCCACTGTGAGTCATCATCTGTGGAGGGAAAAACAGCGCCAGTTTTCTTTCTTTTTGGCTGCAGGTACACTGAAGTGCATTAAATTCCCATTAGGGGACCTTAGGTCTGTGTTTTCACCCGCGGTGGCTGACTAATGGGAGAACCAGGCCGACATGAATCCGTCATGGTTTAGCTGCACCAGGGGTGGCCGGAGCTTGGCCCTGGCGAACGCGGCCACAATAGGGCCTCTGCTTTGCTCAAAGAGCACTATTGATCTGTGAGTGGCTGGGAATCAGATGAACGTGGAGGGAATCATAAAGCTAGCACCTCTCTCTCTGCCTTAGCTCCCCCCTAAAATTCTCCCCCACAGAGAGAGGGACCCCTGCTAGCAGTCCCAGCTCCGGCCGGAGGAGCTTCTTCTTCAAACTGCTCCAGAGCTTGGAAGCCAAGGACCCTCTTATTGTACTAACTCTTGATTATGTTATTCCAAGTTTTTTAAAAAAGCTTATTAAAGTTTATTTTGGGTAAATATACTCGGTATATATTTCAGCGTAGACAAAATTTACAGCCACTGAGGAGTTGCAAAGAAGAGATTTTATTTGACTGGTCCAGTGAACACAGGGTTATGCGTGTCCACTTAAACAATCTTTGAACTTTGATTATTGATGCAAAAATCCATTACAGCAGTCCACAAACATTCTGTGGATGTGCCAACATCGTTTAGAGTCAAGCATAAAACTCACAAATACGGAGAGTAATGATTCAAATAATAAATAAATAAGAGATTAATATTTACTTGTGGCTAAATTTAGCTTTTCTTTCAAGAAAATTCCAATTTTACTATAGCGGCAACTGATATAGTTCTTTTCCGACAAATTTATTGGAAATTATAGGGAAATTATGTGGAAATTACACATTGCCCTTTATAAGAACAGTATAATTTATTATTGTTCAGCCGTGAAACCTTGAGCAAAACCTAAAACATTATTAAAAGGTAGGTATTACATCAGCTAATAACTCATTTGCACCTACAAAATAATGCTATTAGGTGCTGAGGAGTGGCAGCACTGCAGGAGCCCGGCTCAAGCACAAACACCGACTCAACCAATTATGCATTGTTCAAGCAGGTCGACCAAACACATATCACAGCATGGGAAACACTGATGTTAGAGCAACGCAGAACTACTCATTAGTCTCACCGCACCCTGCTTCACTTGTTTTCCATTCATGTTTTAATTCATGTTTCTCACTTTGTGCTACGGCCCGCTTCGAGCTTGAGCCCCAAACCGACCCCTTCATTAATAATGAGCGAGGACGAGGTCTGGCCCCTGTCTTGAAGTTCAGAGGTAGGTCCAGGGGATGTCTGATGACTCAAAAAAAGTAGACAGAAAGTGGAGCTCCACCATGTAAGAGAATTAGCAAAGGGGAGCAGAATTAGCCCCGCATTTGACATGTTATTAAAGCTGTTCCCTTTGCCTTTGTGCTAAGCGAATCTGAATCCATCTGCTGTCATGTGGGATAATGCAGCTACGTACATACAGCGAGAGAATATTTTGTTCGCAGAGCATAATCGCCCAGACTCAGCACAGTCCCTCCTTGTTTCTTGCGCTGCTGAAAGTGATGCATACTGATACAGAAGCAACTTGACCTGGAGGGGTCTTATCTCCGCTGTCAGACCGAGCCAGTGTCCAAGAGTGTACTTCACAGAGCATGGGTGACATACTGTATATATATATTTTTTTAAAAACCAAAAAAAAAAAAAAACCCTAGAGATATTAGAGATTCATAGCCATTGGGTTGCAAAAGGCTAGTCAGGTGGAAAAGAACATGCCAAAAAATGAAGCAATTTATGATGGGATACCTTTGACAGTCTTAGTCCATTTAAGTGTTTCTAAGAGGTTTCTGAAATGAGATCA